>NC_092060.1:0-308000 GCF_039877785.1 Chaetodon trifascialis
TGAAGTACATAAAGAGCAATATGAACAATTTTTGTATTTTTTCACAGTAAATACACACGGAATCAAAATAAACTATGTTGGCCTTCAATACTATGCATAAATGAATGTTTCTAAAGTGGAATTGTCATTCTAACATAGTTTGATAAATCACCACAGCTGAATCTTAAACAGTGACATTCGCTGCATTAGACTGTCAAAATTAACGCTTTGAGAGCGAGAGAAGTACATAAAGAGCAATTGAACACAAGTTACTGTTATCACAGTAAAATACACACGGAATCAAAATAAACTATGTTGGCCTTCAATACTATGCATAAATGAATGTTTCTAAAGTGGAATTGTCATTCTAACATAGTTTGATAAATCACCACAGCTGAATCTTAAATAGTGACATTCGCTGCATTAGACTGTCAAAATTAACGCTTTCAGAGCGAGAGAAGTACATAAAGAGCAATATGAACAATTTTTGTTTTTTTCACAGTAAATGCATACGGAATCAAAATAAACTATGTTGGCCTTCAATACTATGCATAAATGAATGTTTCTAAAGTGGAATTGTCATTCTAACATAGTTTGATAAATCACCACAGCTGAATCTTAAATAGTGACATTCGCTGCATTAGACTGTCAAAATTAACGCTTTCAGAGCGATAAAAGCACATAATAAGACAATATGAACACATGTGGCTGTTATCACAGTAAATGCATACGGAATCAAAATAAACTATGTTGGCCTTCAATACTATGCATAAATGAATGTTTCTAAAGTGGAATTGTCATTCTAACATAGTTTGATAAATCACCACAGCTGAATCTTAAATAGTGACATTCGCTGCATTAGACTGTCAAAATTAACGCTTTCAGAGCGAGAGAAGTACATAAAGAGCAATATGAACACAAGTTACTGTTATCACAGTAAATACACACGGAATCAAAATAAACTATCTTGACCTTCAATACTATGCATAAATGAATGTTTCTAAAGTGGAATTGTCATTCTAACATAGTTTGATAAATCACCACAGCTGAATCTTAAATAGTGACATTCGCTGCATTAGACTGTCAAAATTAACGCTTTCAGAGCGAGAGAAGTACATAAAGAGCAATATGAACAATTTTTGTTTTTTTCACAGTAAATGCATACGGAATCTAAATAAACTATGTTGGCCTTCAATACTATGCATAAATGAATGTTTCTAAAGTGGAATTGTCATTCTAACATAGTTTGATAAATCACCACAGCTGAATCTTAAATAGTGACATTCGCTGCATTAGACTGTCAAAATTAACGCTTTCAGAGCGAGAGAAGTACATAAAGAGCAATATGAACAATTTTTGTTTATTTCACAGTAAATGCATACGGAATCTAAATAAACTATGTTGGCCTTCAATACTATGCATAAATGAATGTTTCTAAAGTGGAATTGTCATTCTAACATAGTTTGATAAATCACCACAGCTGAATCTTAAATAGTGACATTCGCTGCATTAGACTGTCAAAATTAACGCTTTCAGAGCGATAAAAGCACATAATAAGACAATATGAACACATGTGGCTGTTATCACAGTAAATGCATACGGAATCAAAATAAACTATGTTGGCCTTCAATACTATGCATAAATGAATGTTTCTAAAGTGGAATTGTCATTCTAACATAGTTTGATAAATCACCACAGCTGAATCTTAAATAGTGACATTCGCTGCATTAGACTGTCAAAATTAACGCTTTCAGAGCGATAAAAGCACATAATAAGACAATATGAACACATGTGGCTGTTATCACAGTAAATGCATACGGAATCAAAATAAACTATGTTGGCCTTCAATACTATGCATAAATGAATGTTTCTAAAGTGGAATTGTCATTCTAACATAGTTTGATAAATCACCACAGCTGAATCTTAAATAGTGACATTCGCTGCATTAGACTGTCAAAATTAACGCTTTCAGAGCGATAAAAGCACATAATAAGACAATATGAACACATGTGGCTGTTATCACAGTAAATGCATACGGAATCAAAATAAACTATGTTGGCCTTCAATACTATGCATAAATGAATGTTTCTAAAGTGGAATTGTCATTCTAACATAGTTTGATAAATCACCACAGCTGAATCTTAAATAGTGACATTCGCTGCATTAGACTGTCAAAATTAACGCTTTCAGAGCGAGAGAAGTACATAAAGAGCAATATGAACAATTTTTGTTTTTTTCACAGTAAATGCATACGGAATCAAAATAAACTATGTTGGCCTTCAATACTATGCATAAATGAATGTTTCTAAAGTGGAATTGTCATTCTAACATAGTTTGATAAATCACCACAGCTGAATCTTAAATAGTGACATTCGCTGCATTAGACTGTCAAAATTAACGCTTTGAGAGCGAGAGAAGTACATAAAGAGCAATATGAACAATTTTTGTTTTTTTCACAGTAAATGCATACGGAATCTAAATAAACTATGTTGGCCTTCAATACTATGCATAAATGAATGTTTCTAAAGTGGAATTGTCATTCTAACATAGTTTGATAAATCACCACAGCTGAATCTTAAATAGTGACATTCGCTGCATTAGACTGTCAAAATTAACGCTTTCAGAGCGAGAGAAGTACATAAAGAGCAATATGAACAATTTTTGTTTTTTTCACAGTAAATGCATACGGAATCAAAATAAACTATGTTGGCCTTCAATACTATGCATAAATGAATGTTTCTAAAGTGGAATTGTCATTCTAACATAGTTTGATAAATCACCACAGCTGAATCTTAAATAGTGACATTCGCTGCATTAGACTGTCAAAATTAACGCTTTCAGAGCGAGAGAAGTACATAAAGAGCAATATGAACAATTTTTGTTTTTTTCACAGTAAATGCATACGGAATCTAAATAAACTATGTTGGCCTTCAATACTATGCATAAATGAATGTTTCTAAAGTGGAATTGTCATTCTAACATAGTTTGATAAATGACCACAGCTGAATCTTAAATAGTGACATTCGCTGCATTAGACTGTTAAAATTAACGCTTTCAGAGCGAGAGAAGTACATAAAGAGCAATATGAACAATTTTTGTTTTTTTCACAGTAAATGCATACGGAATCTAAATAAACTATGTTGGCCTTCAATACTATGCATAAATGAATGTTTCTAAAGTGGAATTGTCATTCTAACATAGTTTGATAAATCACCACAGCTGAATCTTAAATAGTGACATTCGCTGCATTAGACTGTCAAAATTAACGCTTTCAGAGCGAGAGAAGTACATAAAGAGCAATATGAACAATTTTTGTTTATTTCACAGTAAATGCATACGGAATCTAAATAAACTATGTTGGCCTTCAATACTATGCATAAATGAATGTTTCTAAAGTGGAATTGTCATTCTAACATAGTTTGATAAATCACCACAGCTGAATCTTAAATAGTGACATTCGCTGCATTAGACTGTCAAAATTAACGCTTTCAGAGCGATAAAAGCACATAATAAGACAATATGAACACATGTGGCTGTTATCACAGTAAATGCATACGGAATCAAAATAAACTATGTTGGCCTTCAATACTATGCATAAATGAATGTTTCTAAAGTGGAATTGTCATTCTAACATAGTTTGATAAATCACCACAGCTGAATCTTAAATAGTGACATTCGCTGCATTAGACTGTCAAAATTAACGCTTTCAGAGCGATAAAAGCACATAATAAGACAATATGAACACATGTGGCTGTTATCACAGTAAATGCATACGGAATCAAAATAAACTATGTTGGCCTTCAATACTATGCATAAATGAATGTTTCTAAAGTGGAATTGTCATTCTAACATAGTTTGATAAATCACCACAGCTGAATCTTAAATAGTGACATTCGCTGCATTAGACTGTCAAAATTAACGCTTTCAGAGCGATAAAAGCACATAATAAGACAATATGAACACATGTGGCTGTTATCACAGTAAATGCATACGGAATCAAAATAAACTATGTTGGCCTTCAATACTATGCATAAATGAATGTTTCTAAAGTGGAATTGTCATTCTAACATAGTTTGATAAATCACCACAGCTGAATCTTAAATAGTGACATTCGCTGCATTAGACTGTCAAAATTAACGCTTTCAGAGCGAGAGAAGTACATAAAGAGCAATATGAACAATTTTTGTTTTTTTCACAGTAAATGCATACGGAATCTAAATAAACTATGTTGGCCTTCAATACTATGCATAAATGAATGTTTCTAAAGTGGAATTGTCATTCTAACATAGTTTGATAAATCACCACAGCTGAATCTTAAATAGTGACATTCGCTGCATTAGAACGTTGAAATTAACGCTTTCAGAGCGAGAGAAGTACATAAAGAGCAATATGAACAATTTTTGTTTTTTTCACAGTAAATACACACGGAATCAAAATAAACTATGTTGGCCTTCAATACTATGCATAAATGAATGTTTCTAAAGTGGAATTGTCATTCTAACATAGTTTGATAAATCACCACAGCTGAATCTTAAACAGTGACATTCGCTGCATTAGACTGTCAAAATTAACGCTTTGAGAGCGAGAGAAGTACATAAAGAGCAATATGAACACAAGTTACTGTTATCACAGTAAAATACACACGGAATCAAAATAAACTATGTTGGCCTTCAATACTATGCATAAATGAATGTTTCTAAAGTGGAATTGTCATTCTAACATAGTTTGATAAATCACCACAGCTGAATCTTAAATAGTGACATTCGCTGCATTAGACTGTCAAAATTAACGCTTTCAGAGCGAGAGAAGTACATAAAGAGCAATATGAACAATTTTTGTTTTTTTCACAGTAAATGCATACGGAATCAAAATAAACTATGTTGGCCTTCAATACTATGCATAAATGAATGTTTCTAAAGTGGAATTGTCATTCTAACATAGTTTGATAAATCACCACAGCTGAATCTTAAATAGTGACATTCGCTGCATTAGACTGTCAAAATTAACGCTTTCAGAGCGATAAAAGCACATAATAAGACAATATGAACACATGTGGCTGTTATCACAGTAAATGCATACGGAATCAAAATAAACTATGTTGGCCTTCAATACTATGCATAAATGAATGTTTCTAAAGTGGAATTGTCATTCTAACATAGTTTGATAAATCACCACAGCTGAATCTTAAATAGTGACATTCGCTGCATTAGACTGTCAAAATTAACGCTTTCAGAGCGAGAGAAGTACATAAAGAGCAATATGAACACAAGTTACTGTTATCACAGTAAATACACACGGAATCAAAATAAACTATCTTGACCTTCAATACTATGCATAAATGAATGTTTCTAAAGTGGAATTGTCATTCTAACATAGTTTGATAAATCACCACAGCTGAATCTTAAATAGTGACATTCGCTGCATTAGACTGTCAAAATTAACGCTTTCAGAGCGAGAGAAGTACATAAAGAGCAATATGAACAATTTTTGTTTTTTTCACAGTAAATGCATACGGAATCAAAATAAACTATGTTGGCCTTCAATACTATGCATAAATGAATGTTTCTAAAGTGGAATTGTCATTCTAACATAGTTTGATAAATCACCACAGCTGAATCTTAAATAGTGACATTCGCTGCATTAGACTGTCAAAATTAATGCTTTCAGAGCGAGAGAAGTACATAAAGAGCAATATGAACAATTTTTGTTTATTTCACAGTAAATGCATACGGAATCTAAATAAACTATGTTGGCCTTCAATACTATGCATAAATGAATGTTTCTAAAGTGGAATTGTCATTCTAACATAGTTTGATAAATCACCACAGCTGAATCTTAAATAGTGACATTCGCTGCATTAGAACGTTGAAATTAACGCTTTCAGAGCGAGAGAAGTACATAAAGAGCAATATGAACAATTTTTGTTTTTTTCACAGTAAATACACACGGAATCAAAATAAACTATGTTGGCCTTCAATACTATGCATAAATGAATGTTTCTAAAGTGGAATTGTCATTCTAACATAGTTTGATAAATCACCACAGCTGAATCTTAAACAGTGACATTCGCTGCATTAGACTGTCAAAATTAACGCTTTGAGAGCGAGAGAAGTACATAAAGAGCAATATGAACACAAGTTACTGTTATCACAGTAAAATACACACGGAATCAAAATAAACTATGTTGGCCTTCAATACTATGCATAAATGAATGTTTCTAAAGTGGAATTGTCATTCTAACATAGTTTGATAAATCACCACAGCTGAATCTTAAATAGTGACATTCGCTGCATTAGACTGTCAAAATTAACGCTTTCAGAGCGAGAGAAGTACATAAAGAGCAATATGAACAATTTTTGTTTTTTTCACAGTAAATGCATACGGAATCAAAATAAACTATGTTGGCCTTCAATACTATGCATAAATGAATGTTTCTAAAGTGGAATTGTCATTCTAACATAGTTTGATAAATCACCACAGCTGAATCTTAAATAGTGACATTCGCTGCATTAGACTGTCAAAATTAACGCTTTCAGAGCGATAAAAGCACATAATAAGACAATATGAACACATGTGGCTGTTATCACAGTAAATGCATACGGAATCAAAATAAACTATGTTGGCCTTCAATACTATGCATAAATGAATGTTTCTAAAGTGGAATTGTCATTCTAACATAGTTTGATAAATCACCACAGCTGAATCTTAAATAGTGACATTCGCTGCATTAGACTGTCAAAATTAACGCTTTCAGAGCGAGAGAAGTACATAAAGAGCAATATGAACACAAGTTACTGTTATCACAGTAAATACACACGGAATCAAAATAAACTATCTTGACCTTCAATACTATGCATAAATGAATGTTTCTAAAGTGGAATTGTCATTCTAACATAGTTTGATAAATCACCACAGCTGAATCTTAAATAGTGACATTCGCTGCATTAGACTGTCAAAATTAACGCTTTCAGAGCGAGAGAAGTACATAAAGAGCAATATGAACAATTTTTGTTTTTTTCACAGTAAATGCATACGGAATCAAAATAAACTATGTTGGCCTTCAATACTATGCATAAATGAATGTTTCTAAAGTGGAATTGTCATTCTAACATAGTTTGATAAATCACCACAGCTGAATCTTAAATAGTGACATTCGCTGCATTAGACTGTCAAAATTAACGCTTTCAGAGCGAGAGAAGTACATAAAGAGCAATATGAACAATTTTTGTTTATTTCACAGTAAATGCATACGGAATCTAAATAAACTATGTTGGCCTTCAATACTATGCATAAATGAATGTTTCTAAAGTGGAATTGTCATTCTAACATAGTTTGATAAATCACCACAGCTGAATCTTAAATAGTGACATTCGCTGCATTAGACTGTCAAAATTAACGCTTTCAGAGCGATAAAAGCACATAATAAGACAATATGAACACATGTGGCTGTTATCACAGTAAATGCATACGGAATCAAAATAAACTATGTTGGCCTTCAATACTATGCATAAATGAATGTTTCTAAAGTGGAATTGTCATTCTAACATAGTTTGATAAATCACCACAGCTGAATCTTAAATAGTGACATTCGCTGCATTAGACTGTCAAAATTAACGCTTTCAGAGCGATAAAAGCACATAATAAGACAATATGAACACATGTGGCTGTTATCACAGTAAATGCATACGGAATCAAAATAAACTATGTTGGCCTTCAATACTATGCATAAATGAATGTTTCTAAAGTGGAATTGTCATTCTAACATAGTTTGATAAATCACCACAGCTGAATCTTAAATAGTGACATTCGCTGCATTAGACTGTCAAAATTAACGCTTTCAGAGCGATAAAAGCACATAATAAGACAATATGAACACATGTGGCTGTTATCACAGTAAATGCATACGGAATCAAAATAAACTATGTTGGCCTTCAATACTATGCATAAATGAATGTTTCTAAAGTGGAATTGTCATTCTAACATAGTTTGATAAATCACCACAGCTGAATCTTAAATAGTGACATTCGCTGCATTAGACTGTCAAAATTAACGCTTTCAGAGCGAGAGAAGTACATAAAGAGCAATATGAACAATTTTTGTTTTTTTCACAGTAAATGCATACGGAATCTAAATAAACTATGTTGGCCTTCAATACTATGCATAAATGAATGTTTCTAAAGTGGAATTGTCATTCTAACATAGTTTGATAAATCACCACAGCTGAATCTTAAATAGTGACATTCGCTGCATTAGACCGTCAAAATTAACGCTTTCAGAGCGAGAGAAGTACATAAAGAGCAATATGAACAATTTTTGTTTTTTTCACAGTAAATACACACGGAATCAAAATAAACTATGTTGGCCTTCAATACTATGCATAAATGAATGTTTCTAAAGTGGAATTGTCATTCTAACATAGTTTGATAAATCACCACAGCTGAATCTTAAACAGTGACATTCGCTGCATTAGACTGTCAAAATTAACGCTTTGAGAGCGAGAGAAGTACATAAAGAGCAATATGAACACAAGTTACTGTTATCACAGTAAAATACACACGGAATCAAAATAAACTATGTTGGCCTTCAATACTATGCATAAATGAATGTTTCTAAAGTGGAATTGTCATTCTAACATAGTTTGATAAATCACCACAGCTGAATCTTAAATAGTGACATTCGCTGCATTAGACTGTCAAAATTAACGCTTTCAGAGCGAGAGAAGTACATAAAGAGCAATATGAACAATTTTTGTTTTTTTCACAGTAAATGCATACGGAATCAAAATAAACTATGTTGGCCTTCAATACTATGCATAAATGAATGTTTCTAAAGTGGAATTGTCATTCTAACATAGTTTGATAAATCACCACAGCTGAATCTTAAATAGTGACATTCGCTGCATTAGACTGTCAAAATTAACGCTTTCAGAGCGATAAAAGCACATAATAAGACAATATGAACACATGTGGCTGTTATCACAGTAAATGCATACGGAATCAAAATAAACTATGTTGGCCTTCAATACTATGCATAAATGAATGTTTCTAAAGTGGAATTGTCATTCTAACATAGTTTGATAAATCACCACAGCTGAATCTTAAATAGTGACATTCGCTGCATTAGACTGTCAAAATTAACGCTTTCAGAGCGAGAGAAGTACATAAAGAGCAATATGAACACAAGTTACTGTTATCACAGTAAATACACACGGAATCAAAATAAACTATCTTGACCTTCAATACTATGCATAAATGAATGTTTCTAAAGTGGAATTGTCATTCTAACATAGTTTGATAAATCACCACAGCTGAATCTTAAATAGTGACATTCGCTGCATTAGACTGTCAAAATTAACGCTTTCAGAGCGAGAGAAGTACATAAAGAGCAATATGAACAATTTTTGTTTTTTTCACAGTAAATGCATACGGAATCAAAATAAACTATGTTGGCCTTCAATACTATGCATAAATGAATGTTTCTAAAGTGGAATTGTCATTCTAACATAGTTTGATAAATCACCACAGCTGAATCTTAAATAGTGACATTCGCTGCATTAGACTGTCAAAATTAACGCTTTCAGAGCGAGAGAAGTACATAAAGAGCAATATGAACAATTTTTGTTTTTTTCACAGTAAATACACACGGAATCAAAATAAACTATCTTGTCCTTCAATACTATGCATAAATGAATGTTTCTAAAGTGGAATTGTTATTCTGACATAGTTTGGTACATCAATACACCTGAATTTTAAATAGTGACATTTGTTACATTAGACCGTCAAAACTGACGCTTTCAGAGGGAGAAATGCACATAAAGAGCAATATGAACACATGTTGCTGTATTCACATTAAATGCATACGGAATCAAAATAAACTATGTTGTCCTTCAAAACTATGCACAATTGAATGTTTCTACAGTGGAATTGTTATTCTGACATAGTTTGATACATAAAAACAAATGAATTTCAAATGTGATTTTACATTCATAACCACAGTGTGTGAGCAACACAAGTACAAAATCCACACAAAAATCACGACAAAGTCAAATTAAACTATGCTGTCCTTCAACAACCATTAACATTTCCAAGTTTCTAAAGTGGAATTGTCATTAGTGGACAGTTTGGCACATAAAGAAACAACAGTTGATTTACAAAATGGGGTCATTTGTTTTTTTTTCCTCTTCAAATCACACTATATAAGCTTGTCAAGCTAGCTAGACAAGCATAATGAGCACATGTTGTTTTTGTCACAGTAACTGCAAAGGAATTCAGATTAACCATGCTGTCCTTCAAAAAGATTCACACTTGAAGGTTTCTCAAGTGGATTTTTCATTCTAAGACAGTCTGGAATATAACAACAGCTGAACCATGTCACGCCATGCTGACCTTCAAAAACATTTCCATTTGAGTGTTGTTCAGCTGCAGATTTATTTCTGAAACAGTTTGGCACATAAAAACAGCCAAACCTTCAATAGTGACTAGTGATATTAATGCTTCTTCTCGTAAGTTTCTATTTCCTTCTCGCGATTTGCTGTGTATGTGCAGCAACTGCAATGTAAATCAAATGAAGCCACATTTTAATTCATGAACATCCACATTTGAGTGTGTCTGAGATGGACATTTCATTTGAAAAAAAAGGATTGTTTTGTTTATGTGTTCTTGTGTGCATGTGTGCTACCACTGTAGAATGTGTACAGTCTGGAGATCTCATCTGTTCCATCCGATGCAGCCACAGGTATGATCAAGTAAGCTGAGCAGTGTAGATCACACTCTCCTCAGATGAAAGGGATCCTGGATTGCTGTGTTTCGCTCCATGTTGTTCCACAATATGAGGACACTAATGAAAAAAAGCATTACAGAAATAATAATTTCCTTATTATCAAAAATAATAATCAAAATAATATTTTATAGCTACAGCTTATACAGCACTTTTCAGGGTACAACAGTGCAAGTAATGAAATAAATGAATAGATCAATACATACATACATACATACATACATACATACATACATACATACACATGGCAGTTGACATGCTCACAATCTTTGGCTCCTTTCTTCTCTGAAATGGTAAAACCTAAAACAACATACTCCACTACGAGACTTCTCCAGATTGCTGTCTCTCTGAATTTCCTCAGCCAAGGTAATGTGCTCTTCTCAAAGGTACTTAGTGTTTTTAATAACAGGCAAAGGTCACCAGGGAGAGCCTCTCTGGTGAGCTCATGTTGTATCTACACTTGTTAAAATTTACTGGCTGGTCATTGTATGTGGGCCACACTGATACCCTTCAAAAATATCCACAGTTGAATGTCTGTGAGCTGGAAGTTTGATACTCAGACCTAAGTTACCTAAGTGTCAACATCACATGGCCTCAGTGTCAGAGGCACCAAATACACGTTTGTTTTATGCAGGGAACATTTCCAATTTAAGCAAAACAAAATTAAGCCATACTTCATTGATACTCACATTTGAGTGTGTCTGAGATGGAAAGAAAAAATGAGAATTTAAAATGAGAGTAAGGGAGCAGTACTGGGACAGTACTGGGATGTTCCTCAGAAAATTAATAAATCACCTCAGGGATGTGCCATATCATATCATATATTCACAATAATGCTAGTACAATTTCTGTGATTACAAAAATCATATTGTCTCGTCTCTCATCTCGTCGTCTTCTACTTATCGGGGTCTGGGTCGCGGGGTAGCAGCCTCAGCAATGACGCCCAGACAGCCCTCTCCGCAGCCACTTCCACCTGCTGAGGGATCCCAAGGCGTTCCCAGGCCAGCCGAGAGACAAAATCCCTCCAGCTTGTCCTGGGTCCTCCCTGACGGTCCGATCCCCAGACACAGAAGCTGTCTGAAATTCATATTGTGATAATAGTAACATTTTGACAAGCTGAAAAGAATCTGTTTGTGTGGAACTACAGTTTATCTTTGTGGATTGTTTTGCCAAATTGACAAGAAGACAGCCAAAATATAATATGCCTTTTATCTTGTGTTTCTGGAGTAATGTGTTTGTGCGGACACATACATATATCAATACATCAAATTTCTTGAAGGGAGATTGGTATAATGTTTTCCCCAGAGACCACAGGGAATTCAAATGCTATGTGTGTGTGTGTGTGTGTGTGTGTGTGTGTGTGTGTGTGTGTGTGTGTGTGTGTGTGTGTATTTTATATATATATATATATATATATATATATATTTTTTTTTTTAAGGTTTTATCACAACCACAAAAACACTAGGTAACTGCTTAAGTATGGCAGAGTTGTCTGACAGCTTAGTTATTGATTTGATTAATGGTTTACAGTCTAATAATTTGTTTGTATTGAATACTGACAGTGGCTGAAAAGGCTAATTACCAGCTACAAAAGCTAATATTTCTCTCTATTTATCTCCTCTTTTTGCGCTGCCGAACGCTGCCTAAATGCTGCATCTCCCGTGCCGTTAACAGTATCAGGGACTCTTTACATCCCCACCATGGTCTGATCTCCCTGCTGGCCTCTGGAAAGAGGTTCTGCAGCATTCGCTGCAGGACCACCAGGTTCTGCAACAGATTTTTCCCTCAGTCCATCAGACTGCTGAACTCTAAATGAGCATCTTTGCACCACTGATGTCACCTCAGGTTATTCTTCTCTCATACATTTTAAAATTACTTATTACTTAAAACTTATTACTTGTATATTTGTGCTGCTTGTTTTTCACTTAACACTTCTCCTTAACTAGTTCCTTAATTCCTTAACCTATATTCTACTGTTTATTGTACACACTGTTGATTTGACATGCTGTTTATTTATACACTGTATATGCAAAATTATACTGCCATTTATTTTAACATTCTTTACGATAATTGTAAATATTTTCACCACCTACTGTTCATTTATACATATACTGTACTGTGTATATACACACACACACACACACACACACACACACACACACACACATACATATATATATATATGTATACTTTTTAACTATTTTCTGTGATTTCATTCATTTTTGTGACTGCTCTTATGAGCTCAGACTCAACTGCTAATAGTTACATGGGTGCTGAAACTCTACTGCCCTGTTGCACTGACCTCCACCATCATGATGCTTTGAAAGGCTCGCCATGCAACAAATAAATTCCAGCCTCCCACCTCTCCTGGACCCATTTCAGTTTGCATTCCAGGCCAACCGGTCCACTGATGATGCAATCTCCTCTGCTCTCCACTCAGCTCTCGCCCACCTTCACACAAGAGAATCTTACATGAGAATGTTGTTCACAGACGTCAGTTTACCATCCAACACTGTCATCCCTCAGCAGTTACCAGCTTGGCCTGTGCAACCTCCTCTGGAATTGGTGGCAGGACTTTGTTACAGAGAGATCACATGCAGTACTGGTTGGCATCAGCAACAGTGATGAGACCAACTACAGGCACGAGGTGAACCCACTGGCCATGTGGTATGGAAATACCAATCTCTCCCTAAATGTGGAGACAACAAAGGAGATTGAAATTGACTTCTGGAGAACCCACCCCCAACACCCCCCACTTACCACAAATCATTCTACTGTGAGACGGTGAGCAGCACCAAATTACTGAGGACCTCTCTTGAACAAGAAACACTGCATCAGTGGCAAAGAAAGCCCAGCATTGCCTCTACTTCCTGCACAAATTAAGGAGAGTGAGAGCCCTAGCACCCATCATATGCTCTTTCTACTGAGGCGCCATGCAAGCTCTACCAGACTAAACTATTTATCCTCACACTTTTAACAATTACAATTAATTTGTCATTTGGCAGACGCTTTTATTCCAAAGCGCCGTATACATGAGATTTTCATAACTCACAGTTTTTTATGATCACTTTTTATGTCTTGGTACTTTTCAGTAGTTTTGTATACCCCTATATTTATTTTAAACACTTGTCATGTTTTTGTCTTTATTCTTGTATTGTTATTGTTTTAACCTTTATATAGAGCATTTTTTTTGTTTGTTTCGCACACAGGGGACTTACTTGGACCCCTCTTTATGTCCTGTACATGTGGTGTTATCGACACAAAGTTGATTTTTGACTTTGACCTGTAGCCCATCTATAGACTTAATTTTATTGTTGAAATTTAACAATAACAATTAATATAATGATTTGCATTTGTAAAAATCAGCCAAGACAGAATTCTGTGGAAAGGTTGAATTTTCAGTTTGCAGTTTGAAAGTCAAGTGAATTTTATCTAATTTTATTTTCTATATAGCGCCAGCTCACAACATAAGCCATTTGAGAATAGCTCTCCTATAGAACAGGGCTCGTATTCACAAAGCTTCTTAGAGTCCTCCTAACTTAGCCTTCAAATTCCGAGCAAGGAATCTTAGCTTAAGAGTGATTCAGGAAGTGTCTGAGAGCAACTTTTATCTTAGTGAGGAGGTGTGGTTGATCCCGTTGCTAGGTATGACGTATTCGTCTAGAAACTGTGATTGGTTGTTCCAAAAGGGGGGGGGGGGGACGTTTTTCGAGGAATGACGTCACTAAGAGCTACTTTTAGCCTTAGGATGCTTTATGAATACGGCCCAGGTCTATATCTTGTCCTTTTATTAAACAAACTAAATATCTTTATGTTATTTATCTCATTTACAGGTTGGCATGTCATGTCTGTCTCTACATGGTCACACGTTTACAATTCTCCTTTGCTCTCTGCTCTCTGTATCGCGCACGGCGGAGTTCCGCCCCGATGTCCGTCTGCGACCCACTTTTGGACCGTGACCCGCCAGTTGAGAATCACTGATTTAGAGTACAGTTGAGGAAAAAAAAAATCACCACATAGAAATGGCCTTGCAGATACAGAGAGCATTAAGAGTCCATGATAAATTTACCTGGTGTGGGATCAATAAAGTCTTGTCAATGATAACGAATTCATTAAATTCATCATACCTAGTGACAACAAATCAGCCCTTCTTGTGTGTTGTCCTTCCTCTGTTATGAAATATTGCACATTTACACAAAAATTTGTATTACGTATCTCAGTGGAGCCAAACTGTGAGACTGCACCTTCAACATGTTCAGAGGAACACGGCAAGTTGCCTTTACGTTGTGAGGCAGGAGGACCAAGCTGATAAATAGGCCTCAAAATGTCTTTCTGAAAGAATGAAACATACATTTTTACAATTGTGCAAATGGCCTACTGATAACTCTTTCAGAAGCAAATTTAATCTATTCCAGGTACATGTCTGTCCTCACCCATGAACATGTAAAAAAAAAAAACAAAAAAAAAAAACCCACCAGCTTTCAACACACATGAATATTCAAAGGAGCAGATTCTCCGCAAGTGAAACAGCAATAATATTACATCTTAAAAATCAAATCCGCATATATCCACCATGAAACTAACAGCGCAACGTTAATGATGGCACATTAGCCTTGTTCCATTTCAGTCATGCCTGGAAATGGAGACCACATCTTTTCAAAAGCATTTTTGCCAGATTCGCTAAAAACAGACTCACAATGTCCCATTTTATGGAGAGCATGCAGCATATCCACAAAAAAAAAAAAAACTAAACAAAAAACCCCCACCAGCTTTCAACACACATGAATATTCAAGCGAGCAGATTCTCCGCAAGTGAAACAGCAATAATATTACATCTTAAAAATCAAACCCGCATATATCCACCATGAAACTAACAGCGTAACGTTAACGATACTATATGGCACATTAGCCTTGTTCCATTTCAGTCATGCCTGGAAATGGAGACCACATTTTTTCAAAAGCATTTTAGCCAGACTCCCTAAAAACAGACTCTCAATGTCCCATTACGGAGAGCATGCAGCACATCCAAAAAAAAAAAAAAACCACCAGCTTTCAACACACATGAATATTCAAGCGAGTAGATTCTCCGCAAGTGAAACAGCAATAATATTACATCTTAAAAATCAAACCCGCATATATCCACCATGAAACTAACAGCATAACGTTAACGATACTATATGGCACATTAGCCTTGTTCCATTTCAGTCATGCCTGGAAATGGAGACCACAGTTTTTCAAAAGCATTTTAGCCAGACTCCCTAAAAACAGACTCTCAATGTCCCATTACAGAGAGCATGCAGCACATCCAAAAAAAAAAAAAAAAACCACCAGCTTTCAACACACATGAATATTCAAGCGAGCAGATTCTCCGCAAGTGAAACAGCAATAATATTACATCTTAAAAATCAAATCCGCATATATCCACCATGAAACTAACAGCGTAACGTTAACGATGGCACATTAGCCTTGTTCCATTTCAGTCATGCCTGGAAATGGAGACCACATCTTTTCAAAAGCATTTTAGCCAGACTCGCTAAAAACAGACTCTCAATGTCCCATTATGGAGAGCATGCAGCATATCCAAAAAAAAAAAAACAAAAACCACCAGCTTTCAACACACATGAATATTCAAGCGAGCAGATTCTCCGCAAGTGAAACAGCAATAATATTACATCTTAAAAATCAAATCCGCATATATCCACCATGAAACTAACAGCGTAACGTTAACGATGGCACATTAGCCTTGTTCCATTTCAGTCATGCCTGGAAATGGAGACCACATCTTTTCAAAAGCATTTTTGCCAGACTCGCTAAAAACAGACTCACAATGTCCCATTTTATGGAGAGCATGCAGCATATCCAAAAAAAAAAAAAAAACCACCAGCTTTCAACACACATGAATATTCAAGCGAGCAGATTCTCCGCAAGTGAAACAGCAATAATATTACATCTTAAAAATCAAATCCGCATATATCCACCATGAAACTAACAGCGTAACGTTAACGATGGCACATTAGCCTTGTTCCATTTCAGTCATGCCTGGAAATGGAGACCACATTTTTTCAAAAGCATTTTAGCCAGACTCGCTAAAAAACAGACTCACAATGTCCCATTATGGTGAGCATGCAGCACATCCAAAAAAAAAAAAACAAAACAAAACAAAAAAACCCCACCAGCTTTCAACACACATAAATATTCAATATGACAATATGACACACATCTAGCATGAAACTAACAGCATAATGTTAGCTAACTCTCAGCATGGCATTTTAGCCTGTAATGTCATGCAGCGAAACAAGGTCCACGTTGTACCAAAGCACTTTTGCGACAATCAGTAGTCACAGACAATTTTGTCGGAGACACAAAGAAAATAAATGCTTTCAGTGTTAACATTGGCTTAACATGCATGAACAATCTTAATGATTCCAATCATATTACAGTGCTTACCTTGCTAATATTGACTTGATCTTGCCGGTAACTGAAGATGTGCTGTAACAATGTCCAAAATTCAGACGAGGACAGTGGGCGCTGTCTCTGCTGTTTGAATGACGCGTCAAAGATGTTTGAATGTAAGCGCTCCTTCTGTTCACAAGGAGGGGGGGGGGCAACAAAAAAAAAAAACAAAAAACAAAAAACAAGTGCACCTGGACTCCAGAATAGAAACAACTTTGATGTGTAGTTCATCCAGCACATCAAAAGACATCATGTGTGCACATGTCTGTGTGTGTGACACACACACACACACACACACACACACACACACACACACACACACACACACACACACACACACACACACACACACACACACACACCAGCGGGCAGAGAGTGCTTTTTCACTGAATACATGTGGTCCACGATTTGGTTTTATTTTCTATATAGCGCCAAATCACAACATAAGTCATTTGAGAATAGTTTTCCTTTTGAACAGGTCTATACCTTGTGCCTTTATTAAACAAACTCAATATCTTATATATCTCATTTACAGGAAGGCATGTCATTTGTCTCTACATGGTCGCACGTTTACACTTCTCCTCTGCTCTCTGGATCGCGCATGGCGGAGTTCCGCCCCGATGTCCGTCTGCAACCCACTTTTGGACCGTGACCCGCCAGTTGAGAATCACTGATTTAGAGGACAGTTAAGAAAAAAATCACCACACAGCAATGGCCTTGCAGATACAGAGAGCATTAAGAGTCCATGATAAATTTACCTGGTGTGGGATCAATAAAGTCTCGTCTCATGTCAATGAGTTCGAGTTCATTAAATTCATCATACGTAGTGACAACAGATCAGCCCTTCTTGCATGTTATCCTTCCTCTGTTATGAAATATTGCACATTTACACAAAAATTTGTATTACGTATCTCAGTGGAGCCAAACTGTGAGACTGCACCTTCAACATGTTCAGAGGAACACGGCAAGTTGCCTTTACGTTGTGAGGCAGGAGGACCAAGCTGATAAATAGGCCTCAAAATGTCTTTCTGAAAGAATGAAACATACATTTTTACAATTGTTCAAATGGCGTACTGATAACTCTTTCAGAAGCAGATTTAATCTATTCAAGGAACATGTCTGTCCTCACTCATGTACATTCTGAATCTCCTCATCAGTATTCTGAATAGCAGATGCTGGAATAAAATACCATTCCTCTAAATTTATGTAAAACATACACACATTTTAGAGACACGATTCACTGAAATAAAACATGTCCCCAACAATGTCCTCAGTATCTAACACACTGACAGTTTCCTGTATGGCAGTTACATGAAGATACAAGTGAATGGATTCTCCGCAAGTGAAACAGCAATAATATTACATCTTAAAAATCAAACCCGCATATATCCACCATGAAACTAACAGCGTAACATTAACGATACTATATGGCACATTAGCCTTGTTCCATTTCAGTCATGCCTGGAAATGGAGACCACAGTTTTTCAAAAGCATTTTAGCCAGACTGGCTAAAAACAGACTCACAATGTCCCATTATGGAGAGCATGCAGCACATCCAAAAAAAATAAATGAATAAAAAAACCCACCAGCTTTCAACACACATGAATATTCAAGCGAACAGATTCTCCGCAAGTGAAACAGCAATAATATTACATCTTAAAAATCAAACCCGCATATATCCACCATGAAACTAACAGCGTAACATTAACGATACTATATGGCACATTAGCCTTGTTCCATTTCAGTCATGCCTGGAAATGGAGACCACATTTTTCAAAAGCATTTTTGCCAGACTCGCTAAAAACACTCACAATGTCCCATTACGGTGAGAATGCAGCACATCCAAAAAAAAAAAAAAAACCCACCAGCTTTCAACACACATGAATATTCAATATGACAATATGACACACATCTAGCATGAAACTAACAGCATAATTTAGCTAACTCTCAGCATGGCATATTAGCCTGTAATGTCATGCAGGGAAACTGGCGACAATCAGTAGTCACAGACAATTTTGTCGGAGACACACTGACAGTTTCCTGTATGGCAGTTACATTAAAATACAAGTGAATGGATTCTCCGCAAGTGAAACAGAAATAATATTACATCTCAAAAATTAAACCGCATATATCCACCATGAAACTAACAGCGTAACGTTAACAATACCATATGGCACATTAGCCTGTTATAAGTTCAGTCATGCCTGCAAAGCACCTTTGCTAGCAAGACTTGCTAATCACACTCAATTTCATCAGCGAAAGAAATACAACAAAGTACTATCAATTTAGTCTATGTGAGAGAGGATAATCTAAGTGAGTCAGATTATATTAAAACGCTTACCTTGCTCACGTTGACTTGACCTGACCGGCAAGGGAAGACGGGCTGGAACAACGACATCCGAAGTCCAGAGAACTCAGAGGGACTATGGCGTCACTTCTACTGAGAATACTTCAAAGATGTCTTTTGATGTGCTGGATGAACTGTGTGTGTGTGTGTGTGTGTGTGTGTGTGTGTGTGTGTGTGTGTGTGTGTGTGTGTGTGTGTGTGTGTGTGTGGATGAACTACACATCAAAGATGTTTCTATTCTGGAGTCCAGGTGCACTTGTTTTTTTTTTTTGTTTTTTTTTTGTAGCCCCCCCCCCCCCCCCCCCTCTCCTTGTGGACAGAAGGAGCGCTTACATTCAAACATCTTTGATGCGTCATTCAAACAGCAGAGACAGCGCCCACTGTCCTCGTCTGAAATTTGGACATTGTTACAGCACATCTTCAGTTACCGGCAAGATCAAGTCAATGTTAGCAAGGTAAGCACTGTAATTTGATTGGAATCATTAAGATTATTCATGCATTTGTGTTCCGGATAGCGACTAACATCGCCAGAGTTTAGACCGTGTCTAGCCACATAACGTTAATGCTATGCATGTTAAGCCAATGTTAACACTGAAAGCATTTATTTTCTTTTTGTCTCCGACAAAATTGTCTGTGACTACTGATTGTCGCAAAAGTGCTTTGGTAAAACGTGGACCCGTTTCCCTGCATGACATTACAGGCTAATATGCCATGCTTGGAGTTAGCTAACATTATGCTGTTAGTTTCCTGCTAGATGTGTGTCACTTTGAGGTAAAGTTGTGGCTTTTTCATCTGTGTGGAATCTAAACACATTTTTGTTGATTAGCAAGTCTTGCAAAGGTGCTTTAGGAAAAAACGGTGGTCTCCATTTGCAGGCATGACTGAAATGGAACAAGGAAAATGTGCCATATAGTATTGTTAACGTTACGCTGTTAGTTTCATGGTGGATATATGTGGGTTTGATTTTTAAGATGTAATATTATTGCTGTTTCACTTGCGGAGAATCTGCTCGCTTGAATATTCATGTGTGTTGAAAGCTGGTGGGTTTTTTTATTTATTTATTTTTTTTGGATGTGCTGCATGCTCACCATAATGGGATATTGTGAGTCTGTTTTTAGCCAGTCTGGCTAAAATGCTTTTGAAAAACTGTGGTCTCCATTTCCAGGCATGACTGAAATGGAACAAGGCTAATGTGCCATCGTTAACGTTACGCTGTTAGTTTCATGGTGGATATATGCGGATTTGATTTTTAAGATGTAATATTATTGCTGTTTCACTTGCGGAGAATCTGCTCGCTTGAATATTCATGTGTGTTGAAAGCTGGTGTTTTTTTTTGTTTTTTTTTTGGATGTGCTGCATGCTCACCATAATGGGACATTGTGAGTCTGCTTTTAGCGAGTCTGGCAAAAATGCTTTTGAAAAAATGTGGTCTCCATTTCCAGGCATGACTGAAATGGAACAAGGCTAATGTGCCATATAGTATCGTTAACGTTACGCTGTTAGTTTCATGGTGGATATATGCGGGTTTGATTTTTAAGATGTAATATTATTGCTGTTTCACTTGCGGAGAATCTGCTCGCTTGAATATTCATGTGTGTTGAAAGCTGGTGGGTTTTTTTATTCATTTATTTTTTTTGGATGTGCTGCATGCTCACCATAATGGGACATTGTGAGTCTGTTTTTAGCCAGTCTGGCTAAAATGCTTTTGAAAAACTGTGGTCTCCATTTCCAGGCATGACTGAAATGTATCGTATCGTTAATGTTACGCTGTTAGTTTCATGGTGGATATATGCGGGTTTGATTTTTAAGATGTAATATTATTGCTGTTTCACTTGCGGAGAATCCATTCACTTGTATCTTCATGTAACTGCCATATAGGAAACTGTCAGTGTGTTAGATACTGAGGACATTGTTGGGGACATGTTTTATTTCAGTGAATCGTGTCTCTAAAATGTGTGTATGTTTTACATAAATTTAGAGGAATGGTATTTTATTCCAGCATCTGCTATTCAGAATACTGATGAGGAGATTCAGAATGTACATGAGTGAGGACAGACATGTTCCTTGAATAGATTAAATCTGCTTCTGAAAGAGTTATCAGTACGCCATTTGAACAATTGTAAAAATGTATGTTTCATTCTTTCAGAAAGACATTTTGAAGCCTATTTATCAGCTTGGTCCTCCTGCCTCACAACGTAAAGGCAACTTGCCGTGTTCCTCTGAACATGTTGAAGGTGCAGTCTCACAGTTTGGCTCCACTGAGATACGTAATACAAATTTTTGTGTAAATGTGCAATATTTCATAACAGAGGAAGGATAACATGCAAGAAGGGCTGATCTGTTGTCACTACGTATGATGAATTTAATGAACTCGAACTCATTGACATGAGACGAGACTTTATTGATCCCACACCAGGTAAATTTATCATGGACTCTTAATGCTCTCTGTATCTGCAAGGCCATTGCTGTGTGGTGATTTTTTTCTTAACTGTCCTCTAAATCAGTGATTCTCAACTGGCGGGTCACGGTCCAAAAGTGGGTTGCAGACGGACATCGGGGCGGAACTCCGCCATGCGCGATCCAGAGAGCAGAGGAGAAGTGTAAACGTGCGACCATGTAGAGACAAATGACATGCCTTCCTGTAAATTAGATATATAAGATAAGGCTATTGAGTTTGTTTAATAAAGGCACAAGGTATAGACCTGTTCAAAAGGAAAACTATTCTCAAATGACTTATGTTGTGATCTGGCGCTATATAGAAAATAAAACCAAATCGTGGACCACATGTATTCAGTGAAAAAGCACTCTCTGCCCGCTGGTGGGTGGGTGCACACGTGTGTGTGTGTGTGTGTGTGTGTGTGTGTGTGTGTGTGTGTGTGTGTGTGTGTGTGTGTGTGTGTATGTGTGTGTGTGTGTGTGTGTGTGTGTGTGTGTGTGTGTGTGTGTGTGTGTGTGTGTGTGTGTGTGTGTGTGTGTGTGTGTGTGTCACACACACAGACATGTGCACACATGATGTCTTTTGATGTGCTGGATGAACTACACATCAAAGTTGTTTCTATTCTGGAGTCCAGGTGCACTTGTTTTTTGTTTTTTGTTTTTTTTTTGTTGCCCCCCCCCCCCCCCTCCTTGTGAACAGAAGGAGCGCTTACATTCAAACATCTTTGAAGCGTCATTCAAACAGCAGAGACAGCGCCCACTGTCCTCGTCTGAATTTTGGACATTGTTACAGCACATCTTCAGTTACCGGCAAGATCAAGTCAATATTAGCAAGGTAAGCACTGTAATATGATTGGAATCATTAAGATTGTTCATGCATGTTAAGCCAATGTTAACACTGAAAGCATTTATTTTCTTTGTGTCTCCGACACAATTGTCTGTGACTACTGATTGTCGCAAAAGTGCTTTGGTAAAACGTGGACCTTGTTTCGCTGCATGACATTACAGGCTAAAATGCCATGCTGAGAGTTAGCTAACATTATGCTGTTAGTTTCATGCTAGATGTGTGTCATATTGTCATATTGAATATTTATGTGTGTTGAAAGCTGGTGGGGTTTTTTTGGTTTTTGGATGTGCTGCATGCTCACCATAATGGGACATTGTGAGTCTGTTTTTAGCGAGTCTGGCAAAAATGCTTTTGAAAAAATGTGGTCTCCATTTCCAGGCATGACTGAAATGGAACAAGGCTAATGTGCCATATAGTATTGTTAACGTTACGCTGATAGTTTCATGGTGGATATATGCGGGTTTGATTTTTAAGATGTAATATTATTGCTGTTTCACTTGCGGAGAATCTGCTCGCTTAAATATTCATGTGTGTTGAAAGCTGGTGGGTTTTTTTTTTTTTTTTTTGGATGTGCTGCATGCTCACCATAATGGGACATTGTGAGTCTGTTTTTAGCGAGTCTGGCTAAAATGCTTTTGAAAAACTGTGGTCTCCATTTCCAGGCATGACTGAAATGGAACAAGGCTAATGTGCCATCGTTAACGTTACGCTGTTAGTTTCATGGTGGATATATGCGGATTTGATTTTTAAGATGTAATATTATTGCTGTTTCACTTGCGGAGAATCTGCTCGCTTGAATATTCATGTGTGTTGAAAGCTGGTGGTTTTTTTTTTTTTGTTTTTTTTTTTTGTGGATGTCCTGCATGCTCACCATAATGGGACATTGTGAGTCTGTTTTTAGCGAGTCTGGCAAAAATGCTTTAGAAAAAATGTGGTCTCCATTTCCAGGCATGACTGAAATGGAACAAGGCTAATGTGCCATCGTTAACGTTACGCTGTTAGTTTCATGGTGGATATATGCGGATTTGATTTTTAAGATGTAATATTATTGCTGTTTCACTTGCGGAGAATCTGCTCGCTTGAATATTCATGTGTGTTGAAAGCTGGTGGTTTTTGTTTTTTTGTTTTTTTTTTTTGGATGTCCTGCATGCTCACCATAATGGGACATTGTGAGTCTGTTTTTAGCGAGTCTGGCAAAAATGCTTTTGAAAAAATGTGGTCTCCATTTCCAGGCATGACTGAAATGGAACAAGGCTAATGTGCCATATAGTATTGTTAACGTTACGCTGATCGTTTCATGGTGGATATATGCGGGTTTGATTTTTAAGATGTAATATTATTGCTGTTTCACTTGCGGAGAATCCATTCACTTGTATCTTCATGTGTGTTGAAAGCTGGTGTTTTTTTTTGTTTTGTTTATTTTGTTTTTTTTTTTGGATGTGCAGCATGCTCACCATAATGGGACATTGTGAGCCTGTTTTTAGCGAGTCTGGCTAAAATGCTTTTGAAAAAATGTGGTCTCCATTTCCAGGCATGACTGAAATGGAACAAGGCTAATGTGCCATCGTTAACGTTACGCTGTTAGTTTCATGGTGGATATATGCGGATTTGATTTTTAAGATGTAATATTATTGCTGTTTCACTTGCGGAGAATCTGCTCGCTTGAATATTCATGTGTGTTGAAAGCTGGTGGTTTTTGTTTTTTTTTTGGATATGCTGCATGCTCTCCATAATGGGACATTGAGAGTCTGTTTTTAGCGAGTCTGGCTAAAATGCTTTTGAAAAAATGTGGTCTCCATTTCCAGGCATGACTCAAATGGAACAAGGCTAATGTGCCATATAGTATCGTTAACGTTACGCTGTTAGTTTCATGGTGGATATATGCGGGTTTGATTTTTAAGATGTAATATTATTGCTGTTTCACTTGCGGAGAATCTGCTCGCTTGAATATTCATGTGTGTTGAAAGCTGGTGGTTTTTTTTTTTTTTGGATGTGCTGCATGCTCTCCATAATGGGACATTGAGAGTCTGTTTTTAGCGAGTCTGGCTAAAATGCTTTTGAAAAACTGTGGTCTCCATTTCCAGGCATGACTGAAATGGAACAAGGCTAATGTGCCATCGTTAACGGTACGCTGTTAGTTTCATGGTGGATATATGCGGATTTGATTTTTAAGATGTAATATTATTGCTGTTTCACTTGCGGAGAATCTGCTCGCTTGAATATTCATGTGTGTTGAAAGCTGGTGTTTTTTTTGTTTTGTTTTTTGGATGTGCTGCATGCTCACCATAATGGGACATTGTGAGTCTGTTTTTAGCGAGTCTGGCAAAAATGCTTTTGAAAAAAATGTGGTCTCCATTTCCAGGCATAACTGAAATGGAACAAGGTTAATGTGCCATATAGTATCTTTAACGTTACGCTGATCGCTTCATGGTGGATATATGCGGATTTGATTTTTAAGATGTAATATTATTGCTGTTTCACTTGCGGAGAATCTGCTCGCTTGAATATTCATGTGTGTTGAAAGCTGGTGGGGTTTTTTTTTTTTTTTTTTTTTTTTTTTTTGTGGATATGCTGCATGCTCTCCATAAAATGGGACATTGTGAGTCTGTTTTTAGCAAGTCTGGCAAAAATGCTTTTGAAAAGATGTGGTCTCCATTTCCAGGCATGACTGAAATGGAACAAGGCTAATGTGCCATCGTTAACGTTACGCTGTTAGTTTCATGGTGGATATATGCGGATTTGATTTTTAAGATGTAATATTATTGCTGTTTCACTTGCGGAGAATCTGCTCGCTTGAATATTCATGTGTGTTGAAAGCTGGTGGGGGTTTTTTGTTTTGTTTTGTTTTTTGTGGATATGCTGCATGCTCTCCATAAAATGGGACATTGTGAGTCTGTTTTTAGCGAGTCTGGCAAAAATGCTTTTGAAAAGATGTGGTCTCCATTTCCAGGCATGACTGAAATGGAACAAGGCTAATGTGCCATCGTTAACGTTACGCTGTTAGTTTCATGGTGGATATATGCGGATTTGATTTTTAAGATGTAAGATTATTGCTGTTTCACTTGCGGAGAATCTGCTCGCTTGAATATTCATGTGTGTTGAAAGCTGGTGGGGGTTTTTTGTTTTGTTTTTTGTGGATATGCTGCATGCTCTCCATAAAATGGGACATTGTGAGTCTGTTTTTAGCGAGTCTGGCAAAAATGCTTTTGAAAAGATGTGGTCTCCATTTCCAGGCATGACTGAAATGGAACAAGGCTAATGTGCCATCGTTAACGTTACGCTGTTAGTTTCATGGTGGATATATGCGGATTTGATTTTTAAGATGTAATATTATTGCTGTTTCACTTGCGGAGAATCTGCTCGCTTGAATATTCATGTGTGTTGAAAGCTGGTGGTTTTTTTTTTTTTGGATGTGCTGCATGCTCTCTGTAATGGGACATTGAGAGTCTGTTTTTAGGGAGTCTGGCTAAAATGCTTTTGAAAAAATGTGGTCTCCATTTCCAGGCATGACTGAAATGGAACAAGGCTAATGTGCCATATAGTATCGTTAACGTTACGCTGTTAGTTTCATGGTGGATATATGCGGGTTTGATTTTTAAGATGTAATATTATTGCTGTTTCACTTGCGGAGAATCTGCTCGCTTGAATATTCATGTGTGTTGAAAGCTGGTGGGTTTTTTTTTTTTTGGATGTGCTGCATGCTCTCCATAATGGGACATTGAGAGTCTGTTTTTAGCGAGTCTGGCTAAAATGCTTTTGAAAAAATGTGGTCTCCATTTCCAGGCATGACTGAAATGGAACAAGGCTAATGTGCCATCGTTAACGGTACGCTGTTAGTTTCATGGTGGATATATGCGGATTTGATTTTTAAGATGTAATATTATTGCTGTTTCACTTGCGGAGAATCTGCTCGCTTGAATATTCATGTGTGTTGAAAGCTGGTGTTTTTTTTTTTGTTTGTTTTTTTTTTTGTTTTTTTTTTGGATGTGCTGCATGCTCACCATAATGGGACATTGTGAGTCTGTTTTTAGCGAGTCTGGCAAAAATGCTTTTGAAAAAATGTGGTCTCCATTTCCAGGCATGACTGAAATGGAACAAGGCTAATGTGCCATCGTTAACGTTACGCTGTTAGTTTCATGGTGGATATATGCGGATTTGATTTTTAAGATGTAATATTATTGCTGTTTCACTTGCGGAGAATCTGCTCGCTTGAATATTCATGTGTGTTGAAAGCTGGTGGGGTTTTTTTTTTTTTTTTTTTTTTTTGTGGATATGCTGCATGCTCTCCATAAAATGGGACATTGTGAGTCTGTTTTTAGCGAGTCTGGCAAAAATGCTTTTGAAAAGATGTGGTCTCCATTTCCAGGCATGACTGAAATGGAACAAGGCTAATGTGCCATCGTTAACGTTACGCTGTTAGTTTCATGGTGGATATATGCGGATTTGATTTTTAAGATGTAATATTATTGCTGTTTCACTTGCGGAGAATCTGCTCGCTTGAATATTCATGTGTGTTGAAAGCTGGTGGGGGTTTTTTGTTTTGTTTTGTTTTTTGTGGATATGCTGCATGCTCTCCATAAAATGGGACATTGTGAGTCTGTTTTTAGCGAGTCTGGCAAAAATGCTTTTGAAAAGATGTGGTCTCCATTTCCAGGCATGACTGAAATGGAACAAGGCTAATGTGCCATCGTTAACGTTACGCTGTTAGTTTCATGGTGGATATATGCGGATTTGATTTTTAAGATGTAATATTATTGCTGTTTCACTTGCGGAGAATCTGCTCGCTTGAATATTCATGTGTGTTGAAAGCTGGTGGGGGTTTTTTGTTTAGTTTTTTTTTTTTTTTGTGGATATGCTGCATGCTCTCCATAAAATGGGACATTGTGAGTCTGTTTTTAGCGAGTCTGGCAAAAATGCTTTTGAAAAGATGTGGTCTCCATTTCCAGGCATGACTGAAATGGAACAAGGCTAATGTGCCATCATTAACGTTGCGCTGTTAGTTTCATGGTGGATATATGCGGATTTGATTTTTAAGATGTAATATTATTGCTGTTTCACTTGCGGAGAATCTGCTCGCTTGAATATTCATGTGTGTTGAAAGCTGGTGGGGTTTTTTTTTTTTTTTTTTTTTTTTTGTGGATATGCTGCATGCTCTCCATAAAATGGGACATTGTGAGTCTGTTTTTAGCGAGTCTGGCAAAAATGCTTTTGAAAAGATGTGGTCTCCATTTCCAGGCATGACTGAAATGGAACAAGGCTAATGTGCCATCGTTAACGTTACGCTGTTAGTTTCATGGTGGATATATGCGGATTTGATTTTTAAGATGTAATATTATTGCTGTTTCACTTGCGGAGAATCTGCTCGCTTGAATATTCATGTGTGTTGAAAGCTGGTGGGGGTTTTTTGTTTTGTTTTGTTTTTTGTGGATATGCTGCATGCTCTCCATAAAATGGGACATTGTGAGTCTGTTTTTAGCGAGTCTGGCAAAAATGCTTTTGAAAAGATGTGGTCTCCATTTCCAGGCATGACTGAAATGGAACAAGGCTAATGTGCCATCGTTAACGTTACGCTGTTAGTTTCATGGTGGATATATGCGGATTTGATTTTTAAGATGTAATATTATTGCTGTTTCACTTGCGGAGAATCTGCTCGCTTGAATATTCATGTGTGTTGAAAGCTGGTGGGGGTTTTTTGTTTTGTTTTTTGTGGATATGCTGCATGCGCTCCATAAAATGGGACATTGTGAGTCTGTTTTTAGCGAGTCTGGCAAAAATGCTTTTGAAAAGATGTGGTCTCCATTTCCAGGCATGACTGAAATGGAATAAGGCTAATGTGCCATCGTTAACGTTACGCTGTTAGTTTCATGGTGGATATATGCGGATTTGATTTTTAAGATGTAATATTATTGCTGTTTCACTTGCGGAGAATCTGCTCGCTTGAATATTCATGTGTGTTGAAAGCTGGTGGTTTTTTTTTTTTTTTTTTGGATGTGCTGCATGCTCTCTGTAATGGGACATTGAGAGTCTGTTTTTAGGGAGTCTGGCTAAAATGCTTTTGAAAAAATGTGGTCTCCATTTCCAGGCATGACTGAAATGGAACAAGGCTAATGTGCCATATAGTATCGTTAACGTTACGCTGTTAGTTTCATGGTGGATATATGCGGGTTTGATTTTTAAGATGTAATATTATTGCTGTTTCACTTGCGGAGAATCTGCTCGCTTGAATATTCATGTGTGTTGAAAGCTGGTGGGTTTTTTTTTTTTTGGATGTGCTGCATGCTCTCCATAATGGGACATTGAGAGTCTGTTTTTAGGGAGTCTGGCTAAAATGCTTTTGAAAAACTGTGGTCTCCATTTCCAGGCATGACTGAAATGGAACAAGGCTAATGTGCCATCGTTAACGGTACGCTGTTAGTTTCATGGTGGATATATGCGGATTTGATTTTTAAGATGTAATATTATTGCTGTTTCACTTGCGGAGAATCTGCTCGCTTGAATATTCATGTGTGTTGAAAGCTGGTGTTTTTTTTTTTGTTTGGTTTTTTTTTTGTTTTTTTTGGATGTGCTGCATGCTCTCCATAATGGGACATTGAGAGTCTGTTTTTAGCGAGTCTGGCTAAAATGCTTTTGAAAAACTGTGGTCTCCATTTCCAGGCATGACTGAAATGGAACAAGGCTAATGTGCCATCGTTAACGTTACGCTGTTAGTTTCATGGTGGATATATGCGGATTTGATTTTTAAGATGTAATATTATTGCTGTTTCACTTGCGGAGAATCTGCTCGCTTGAATATTCATGTGTGTTGAAAGCTGGTGGGGGTTTTTTGTTTAGTTTTTTTTTTTTTTTGTGGATATGCTGCATGCTCTCCATAAAATGGGACATTGTGAGTCTGTTTTTAGCGAATCTGGCAAAAATGCTTTTGAAAAGATGTGGTCTCCATTTCCAGGCATGACTGAAATGGAACAAGGCTAATGTGCCATCATTAACGTTGCGCTGTTAGTTTCATGGTGGATATATGCGGATTTGATTTTTAAGATGTAATATTATTGCTGTTTCACTTGCGGAGAATCTGCTCCTTTGAATATTCATGTGTGTTGAAAGCTGGTGGGGTTTTTTTTTTTTTTTTTTTTTTTTTTACATGTTCATGGGTGAGGACAGACATGTACCTTGAATAGATTAAATTTGCTTCTGAAAGAGTTATCAGTAGGCCATTTGCACAATTGTAAAAATGTATGTTTCATTCTTTCAGAAAGACATTTTGAGGCCTATTTATCAGCTTGGTCCTCCTGCCTCACAACGTAAAGGCAACTTGCCGTGTTCCTCTGAACATGTTGAAGGTGCAGTCTCACAGTTTGGCTCCACTGAGATACGTAATACAAATTTTTGTGTAAATGTGCAATATTTCATAACAGAGGAAGGACAACACACAAGAAGGGCTGATTTGTTGTCACTAGGTATGATGAATTTAATGAATTCGTTATCATTGACAAGACTTTATTGATCCCACACCAGGTAAATTTATCATGGACTCTTAATGCTCTCTGTATCTGCAAGGCCATTTCTATGTGGTGATTTTTTTTTTCCTCAACTGTACTCTAAATCAGTGATTCTCAACTGGCGGGTCACGGTCCAAAAGTGGGTCGCAGACGGACATCGGGGCGGAACTCCGCCGTGCGCGATACAGAGAGCAGAGAGCAAAGGAGAATTGTAAACGTGTGACCATGTAGAGACAGACATGACATGCCAACCTGTAAATGAGATAAATAACATAAAGATATTTAGTTTGTTTAATAAAAGGACAAGATATAGACCTGGGCCGTATTCATAAAGCATCCTAAGGCTAAAAGTAGCTCTTAGTGACGTCATTCCTCGAAAAACGTCCCCCCCCCCCCTTTTGGAACAACCAATCACAGTTTCTAGACGAATACGTCATACCTAGCAACGGGATCAACCACACCTCCTCACTAAGATAAAAGTTGCTCTCAGACACTTCCTGAATCACTCTTAAGCTAAGATTCCTTGCTCGGAATTTGAAGGCTAAGTTAGGAGGACTCTAAGAAGCTTTGTGAATACGAGCCCTGTTCTATAGGAGAGCTATTCTCAAATGGCTTATGTTGTGAGCTGGCGCTATATAGAAAATAAAATTAGATAAAATTCACTTGACTTTCAAACTGCAAACTGAAAATTCAACCTTTCCACAGAATTCTGTCTTGGCTGATTTTTACAAATGCAAATCATTATATTAATTGTTATTGTTAAATTTCAACAATAAAATTAAGTCTATAGATGGGCTACAGGTCAAAGTCAAAAATCAACTTTGTGTCGATAACACCACATGTACAGGACATAAAGAGGGGTCCAAGTAAGTCCCCTGTGTGCGAAACAAACAAAAAAAATGCTCTATATAAAGGTTAAAACAATAACAATACAAGAATAAAGACAAAAACATGACAAGTGTTTAAAATAAATATAGGGGTATACAAAACTACTGAAAAGTACCAAGACATAAAAAGTGATCATAAAAAACTGTGAGTTATGAAAATTTCATGTATACGGCGCTTTGGAATAAAAGCGTCTGCCAAATGACAAATTAATTGTAATTGTTAAAAGTGTGAGGATAAATAGTTTAGTCTGGTAGAGCTTGCATGGCGCCTCAGTAGAAAGAGCATATGATGGGTGCTAGGGCTCTCACTCTCCTTAATTTGTGCAGGAAGTAGAGGCAATGCTGGGCTTTCTTTGCCACTGATGCAGTGTTTCTTGTTCAAGAGAGGTCCTCAGTAATTTGGTGCTGCTCACCGTCTCACAGTAGAATGATTTGTGGTAAGTGGGGGGTGTTGGGGGTGGGTTCTCCAGAAGTCAATTTCAATCTCCTTTGTTGTCTCCACATTTAGGGAGAGATTGGTATTTCCATACCACATGGCCAGTGGGTTCACCTCGTGCCTGTAGTTGGTCTCATCACTGTTGCTGATGCCAACCAGTACTGCATGTGATCTCTCTGTAACAAAGTCCTGCCACCAATTCCAGAGGAGGTTGCACAGGCCAAGCTGGTAACTGCTGAGGGATGACAGTGTTGGATGGTAAACTGACGTCTGTGAACAACATTCTCATGTAAGATTCTCTTGTGTGAAGGTGGGCGAGAGCTGAGTGGAGAGCAGAGGAGATTGCATCATCAGTGGACCGGTTGGCCTGGAATGCAAACTGAAATGGGTCCAGGAGAGGTGGGAGGCTGGAATTTATTTGTTGCATGGCGAGCCTTTCAAAGCATCATGATGGTGGAGGTCAGTGCAACAGGGCAGTAGAGTTTCAGCACCCATGTAACTATTAGCAGTTGAGTCTGAGCTCATAAGAGCAGTCACAAAAATGAATGAAATCACAGAAAATAGTTAAAAAGTATACATATATATATATATATGTATGTGTGTGTGTGTGTGTGTGTGTGTGTGTGTGTATATATACACAGTACAGTATATGTATAAATGAACAGTAGGTGGTGAAAATATTTACAATTATCGTAAAGAATGTTAAAATAAATGGCAGTATAATTTTGCATATACAGTGTATAAATAAACAGCATGTCAAATCAACAGTGTGTACAATAAACAGTAGAATATAGGTTAAGGAATTAAGGAACTAGTTAAGGAGAAGTGTTAAGTGAAAAACAAGCAGCACAAATATACAAGTAATAAGTTTTAAGTAATAAGTAATTTTAAAATGTATGAGAGAAGAATAACCTGAGGTGACATCAGTGGTGCAAAGATGCTCATTTAGAGTTCAGCAGTCTGATGGACTGAGGGAAAAATCTGTTGCAGAACCTGGTGGTCCTGCAGCGAATGCTGCAGAACCTCTTTCCAGAGGCCAGCAGGGAGATCAGACCATGGTGGGGATGTAAAGAGTCCCTGATACTGTTAACGGCACGGGAGATGCAGCATTTAGGCAGCGTTCGGCAGCGCAAAAAGAGGAGATAAATAGAGAGAAATATTAGCTTTTGTAGCTGGTAATTAGCCTTTTCAGCCACTGTCAGTATTCAATACAAACAAATTATTAGACTGTAAACCATTAATCAAATCAATAACTAAGCTGTCAGACAACTCTGCCATACTTAAGCAGTTACCTAGTGTTTTTGTGGTTGTGATAAAACCTTAAAAAAAAAAAAAAAATATATATATATATATATATATATATATATATAAAATACACACACACACACACACACACACACACACACACACACACACACACACACATAGCATTTGAATTCCCTGTGGTCTCTGGGGAAAACATTATACCAATCTCCCTTCAAGAAATTTGATGTATTGATATATGTATGTGTCCGCACAAACACATTACTCCAGAAACACAAGATAAAAGGCATATTATATTTTGGCTGTCTTCTTGTCAATTTGGCAAAACAATCCACAAAGATAAACTGTAGTTCCACACAAACAGATTCTTTTCAGCTTGTCAAAATGTTACTATTATCACAATATGAATTTCAGACAGCTTCTGTGTCTGGGGATCGGACCGTCAGGGAGGACCCAGGACAAGCTGGAGGGATTTTGTCTCTCGGCTGGCCTGGGAACACCTTGGGATCCCTCAGCAGGTGGAAGTGGCTGCGGAGAGGGCTGTCTGGGCGTCATTGCTGAGGCTGCTACCCCGCGACCCAGACCCCGATAAGTAGAAGACGACGAGATGAGAGACGAGACAATATGATTTTTGTAATCACAGAAATTGTACTAGCATTATTGTGAATATATGATATGATATGGCACATCCCTGAGGTGATTTATTAATTTTCTGAGGAACATCCCAGTACTGTCCCAGTACTGCTCCCTTACTCTCATTTTAAATTCTCATTTTTTCTTTCCATCTCAGACACACTCAAATGTGAGTATCAATGAAGTATGGCTTAATTTTGTTTTGCTTAAATTGGAAATGTTCCCTGCATAAAACAAACGTGTATTTGGTGCCTCTGACACTGAGGCCATGTGATGTTGACACTTAGGTAACTTAGGTCTGAGTATCAAACTTCCAGCTCACAGACATTCAACTGTGGATATTTTTGAAGGGTATCAGTGTGGCCCACATACAATGACCAGCCAGTAAATTTTAACAAGTGTAGATACAACATGAGCTCACCAGAGAGGCTCTCCCTGGTGACCTTTGCCTGTTATTAAAAACACTAAGTACCTTTGAGAAGAGCACATTACCTTGGCTGAGGAAATTCAGAGAGACAGCAATCTGGAGAAGTCTCGTAGTGGAGTATGTTGTTTTAGGTTTTACCATTTCAGAGAAGAAAGGAGCCAAAGATTGTGAGCATGTCAACTGCCATGTGTATGTATGTATGTATGTATGTATGTATGTATGTATTGATCTATTCATTTATTTCATTACTTGCACTGTTGTACCCTGAAAAGTGCTGTATAAGCTGTAGCTATAAAATATTATTTTGATTATTATTTTTGATAATAAGGAAATTATTATTTCTGTAATGCTTTTTTTCATTAGTGTCCTCATATTGTGGAACAACATGGAGCGAAACACAGCAATCCAGGATCCCTTTCATCTGAGGAGAGTGTGATCTACACTGCTCAGCTTACTTGATCATACCTGTGGCTGCATCGGATGGAACAGATGAGATCTCCAGACTGTACACATTCTACAGTGGTAGCACACATGCACACAAGAACACATAAACAAAACAATCCTTTTTTTTCAAATGAAATGTCCATCTCAGACACACTCAAATGTGAATGTTCATGAATTAAAATGTGGCTTCATTTGATTTACATTGCAGTTGCTGCACATACACAGCAAATCGCGAGAAGGAAATAGAAACTTACGAGAAGAAGCATTAATATCACTAGTCACTATTGAAGGTTTGGCTGTTTTTATGTGCCAAACTGTTTCAGAAATAAATCTGCAGCTGAACAACACTCAAATGGAAATGTTTTTGAAGGTCAGCATGGCGTGACATGGTTCAGCTGTTGTTATATTCCAGACTGTCTTAGAATGAAAAATCCACTTGAGAAACCTTCAAGTGTGAATCTTTTTGAAGGACAGCATGGTTAATCTGAATTCCTTTGCAGTTACTGTGACAAAAACAACATGTGCTCATTATGCTTGTCTAGCTAGCTTGACAAGCTTATATAGTGTGATTTGAAGAGGAAAAAAAAACAAATGACCCCATTTTGTAAATCAACTGTTGTTTCTTTATGTGCCAAACTGTCCACTAATGACAATTCCACTTTAGAAACTTGGAAATGTTAATGGTTGTTGAAGGACAGCATGGTTTAATTTGACTTTGTCGTGATTTTTGTGTGGATTTTGTACTTGTGTTGCTCACACACTGTGGTTATGAATGTAAAATCACATTTGAAATTCATTTGTTTTTATGTATCAAACTATGTCAGAATAACAATTCCACTGTAGAAACATTCAATTGTGCATAGTTTTGAAGGACAACATAGTTTATTTTGATTCCGTATGCATTTAATGTGAATACAGCAACATGTGTTCATATTGCTCTTTATGTGCATTTCTCCCTCTGAAAGCGTCAGTTTTGACGGTCTAATGTAACAAATGTCACTATTTAAAATTCAGGTGTATTGATGTACCAAACTATGTCAGAATAACAATTCCACTTTAGAAACATTCATTTATGCATATTATTGAAGGACAACATAGTTTATTTTGATTCCGTATGCATTTACTGTGAAAACAGCCACATGTGTTCATATTGTCTCATTATGTGTTTTTCTGGCTCTGAAAGCGTTAATTTTGACGGTCTAATGCAGCTAATGTCACTATTTAAGATTCAGCTGTGGTGATTTACCAAACTATGTTAGAATGACAATTCCACTTTAGAAACATTCATTTATGCATAGTATTGAAGGCCAACATAGTTTATTTTGATTCTGTATGCAGTTACTGTGAAAACAGCCACATGTGTTCATATTGTCTCATTATGTATTTTTCTGGCTCTGAAAGCGTTAATTTTGACGGTCTAATGCAGCGAATGTCACTATTTAAGATTCAGCTGTGGTGATTTATCAAACTATGTTAGAATGACAATTCCACTTTAGAAACATTCATTTATGCATAGTATTGAAGGACAAGATAGTTTATTTTGATTCCGTATGTATTTACTGTGATAACAGTAACTTGTGTTCATATTGCTCTTTATGTACTTCTCTCGCTGAAAGCGTTAATTTTGACGGTCTGATTGCAGCGAATGTCACTATTTAAGATTCAGCTGTGGTGATTTACCAAACTATGTTAGAATGACAATTCCACTTTAGAAACATTCATTTATGCATAGTATTGAAGGCCAACATAGTTTATTTTGATTCCGTATGCAGTTACTGTGAAAACAGCCACATGTGTTCATATTGTCTCATTATGTTTTTTTCTGGCTCTGAAAGCGTCAATTTTGACGGTTTAAGCAGCGAATGTCACTATTTAAGATTCAGCTGTAGTGATTTATCAAACTATGTTAGAATGTCAATTCCACTTTAGAAACATTCATTTATGCATAGTATTGAAGGCCAACATAGTTTATTTTGATTCCGTATGCATTTACTGTGATAACAGTAACTTGTGTTCATATTGCTCTTTATGTACTTCTCTCGCTCTGAAGGCGTTAATTTTGACAGTCTAATGCAGCGAATGTCATTATTTAAGATTCAGCTGTGGTGATTTATCAAACTATGTTAGAATGACAATTCCACTTTAGAAACATTCATTTATGCATAGTATAGAAGGACAAGATAGTTTATTTTGATTCCGTGTGTATTTACTGTGAAAAAAACAAAAATTGTTCATATTGCTCTTTATGTACTTCTCTCGCTCTGAAAGCGTTAATTTTGACAGTCTAATGCAGCGAATGTCACTATTTAAGATTCAGCTGTGGTCATTTATCAAACTATGTTAGAATGACAATTCCACTTTAGAAACATTCATTTATGCAGAGTATTGAAGGCCAACATAGTTTATTTTGATTCCGTATGCATTTACTGTGATAACAGTAACTTGTGTTCATATTGCTCTTTATGTACTTCTCTCGCTCTGAAAGCGTTAATTTTGACAGTCTAATGCAGCGAATGTCACTATTTAAGATTCAGCTGTGGTGATTTATCAAACTATGTTAGAATGACAATTCCACTTTAGAAACATTCATTTATGCATAGTATTGAAGGCCAACATAGTTTATTTTGATTCCGTATGCAGTTACTGTGAAAACAGCCACATGTGTTCATATTGTCTCATTATGTTTTTTTCTGGCTCTGAAAGCGTTAATTTTGACAGTCTAATGCAGCGAATGTCACTATTTAAGATTCAGCTGTGGTGATTTATCAAATTATGTTAGAATGACAATTCCACTTTAGAAACATTCATTTATGCATAGTATTGAAGGCCAACATAGTTTATTTTGATTCCGTGTGTATTTTACTGTGATAACAGTAACTTGTGTTCATATTGCTCTTTATGTACTTCTCTCGCTCTCAAAGCGTTAATTTTGACGGTCTACTGCAGCGAATGTCACTATTTAAGATTCAGCTGTAGTGATTTATCAAACTATGTTAGAATGTCAATTCCACTTTAGAAACATTCATTTATGCATAGTATTGAAGGACAAGATAGTTTATTTTGATTCCGTGTGTATTTACTGTGAAAAAAACAAAAATTGTTCATGTTGCTCTTTATGTACTTCTCTCGCTCTCAAAGCGTTAATTTTGACGGTCTAATGCAGCGAATGTCACTATTTAAGATTCAGCTGTGGTGATTTATCAAACTATGTTAGAATGACAATTCCACTTTAGAAACATTCATTTATGCAGAGTATTGAAGGCCAACATAGTTTATTTTGATTCCGTATGCATTTACTGTGATAACAGTAACTTGTGTTCATATTGCTCTTTATTGTACTTCTCTCGCTCTGAAAGCGTTAATTTTGACAGTCTAATGCAGCGAATGTCACTGTTTAAGATTCAGCTGTGGTGATTTATCAAACTATGTTAGAATGACAATTCCACTTTAGAAACATTCATTTATGCAGAGTATTGAAGGCCAACATAGTTTATTTTGATTCCGTATGCATTTACTGTGATAACAGTAACTTGTGTTCATATTGCTCTTTATGTACTTCTCTCGCTCTGAAAGCGTTAATTTTGACGTTCAATGCAGCGAATGTCACTATTTAAGATTCAGCTGTGGTGATTTATCAAACTATGTTAGAATGACAATTCCACTTTAGAAACATTCATTTATGCATAGTATTGAAGGCCAACATAGTTTATTTTGATTCCGTGTGTATTTTACTGTGATAACAGTAACTTGTGTTCATATTGCTCTTTATGTACTTCTCTCGCTCTCAAAGCGTTAATTTTGACGGTCTACTGCAGCGAATGTCACTATTTAAGATTCAGCTGTAGTGATTTATCAAACTATGTTAGAATGTCAATTCCACTTTAGAAACATTCATTTATGCATAGTATTGAAGGACAAGATAGTTTATTTTGATTCCGTGTGTATTTACTGTGAAAAAAACAAAAATTGTTCATGTTGCTCTTTATGTACTTCTCTCGCTCTCAAAGCGTTAATTTTGACAGTCTAATGCAGCGAATGTCACTATTTAAGATTCAGCTGTGGTGATTTATCAAACTATGTTAGAATGACAATTCCACTTTAGAAACATTCATTTATGCATAGTATTGAAGGCCAACATAGTTTATTTTGATTCCGTGTGTATTTTACTGTGATAACAGTAACTTGTGTTCATATTGCTCTTTATGTACTTCTCTCGCTCTCAAAGCGTTAATTTTGACGGTCTACTGCAGCGAATGTCACTATTTAAGATTCAGCTGTAGTGATTTATCAAACTATGTTAGAATGTCAATTCCACTTTAGAAACATTCATTTATGCATAGTATTGAAGGACAAGATAGTTTATTTTGATTCCGTGTGTATTTACTGTGAAAAAAACAAAAATTGTTCATGTTGCTCTTTATGTACTTCTCTCGCTCTCAAAGCGTTAATTTTGACGGTCTAATGCAGCGAATGTCACTATTTAAGATTCAGCTGTGGTGATTTATCAAACTATGTTAGAATGACAATTCCACTTTAGAAACATTCATTTATGCAGAGTATTGAAGGCCAACATAGTTTATTTTGATTCCGTATGCATTTACTGTGATAACAGTAACTTGTGTTCATATTGCTCTTTATTGTACTTCTCTCGCTCTGAAAGCGTTAATTTTGACAGTCTAATGCAGCGAATGTCACTGTTTAAGATTCAGCTGTGGTGATTTATCAAACTATGTTAGAATGACAATTCCACTTTAGAAACATTCATTTATGCAGAGTATTGAAGGCCAACATAGTTTATTTTGATTCCGTATGCATTTACTGTGATAACAGTAACTTGTGTTCATATTGCTCTTTATGTACTTCTCTCGCTCTGAAAGCGTTAATTTTGACGGTCTAATGCAGCGAATGTCACTATTTAAGAGTCAGCTGTGGTGATTTATCAAACTATGTTAGAATGACAATTCCACTTTAGAAACATTCATTTATGCATAGTATTGAAGGCCAACATAGTTTATTTTGATTCCGTATGCATTTACTGTGATAACAGTAACTTGTGTTCATATTGCTCTTTATGTACTTCTCTCGCTCGGAAAGCGTTAATTTTGACAGTCTAATGCAGCGAATGTCACTGTTTAAGATTCAGCTGTGGTGATTTACCAAACTATGTTAGAATGACAATTCCACTTTAGAAACATTCATTTATGCATAGTATTGAAGGCCAACATAGTTTATTTTGACTCCGTGTGTATTTTACTGTGATAACAGTAACTTGTGTTCATATTGCTCTTTATGTACTTCTCTCCCTCTCAAAGCGTTAATTTTGACAGTCTAATGCAGCGAATGTCACTATTTAAGATTCAGCTGTGGTGATTTATCAAACTATGTTAGAATGACAATTCCACTTTAGAAACATTCATTTATGCATAGTATTGAAGGCCAACATAGTTTATTTTGATTCCGTATGCAGTTACTGTGAAAACAGCCACATGTGTTCATATTGTCTCATTATGTTTTTTTCTGGCTCTGAAAGCGTCAATTTTGACGGTTTAAGCAGCGAATGTCACTATTTAAGATTCAGCTGTAGTGATTTATCAAACTATGTTAGAATGACAATTCCACTTTAGAAACATTCATTTATGCATAGTATTGAAGGCCAACATAGTTTATTTTGATTCCGTATGCATTTACTGTGATAACAGTAACTTGTGTTCATATTGCTCTTTATGTACTTCTCTCGCTCTCAAAGCGTTAATTTTGACAGTCTAATGCAGCGAATGTCACTGTTTAAGATTCAGCTGTGGTGATTTATCAATCTATGTTAGAATGACAATTCCACTTTAGAAACATTCATTTATGCATAGTATTGAAGGCCAACATAGTTTATTTTGATTCCGTGTGTATTTACTGTGAAAAAAACAAAAATTGTTCATCTTGCTCTTTATGTACTTCTCTCGCTCTGAAAGCGTTAATTTTGACAGTCTAATGCAGCGAATGTCACTATTTAAGATTCAGCTGTGGTGATTTATCAAACTATGTTAGAATGACAATTCCACTTTAGAAACATTCATTTATGCATAGTATTGAAGGCCAACATAGTTTATTTTGATTCCGTGTGTATTTTACTGTGATAACAGTAACTTGTGTTCATATTGCTCTTTATGTACTTCTCTCGCTCTCAAAGCGTTAATTTTGACGGTCTAATGCAGCGAATGTCACTATTTAAGATTCAGCTGTAGTGATTTATCAAACTATGTTAGAATGTCAATTCCACTTTAGAAACATTCATTTATGCATAGTATTGAAGGACAAGATAGTTTATTTTGATTCCGTGTGTATTTACTGTGAAAAAAACAAAAATTGTTCATGTTGCTCTTTATGTACTTCTCTCGCTCTCAAAGCGTTAATTTTGACAGTCTAATGCAGCGAATGTCACTATTTAAGATTCAGCTGTGGTGATTTATCAAATTATGTTAGAATGACAATTCCACTTTAGAAACATTCATTTATGCATAGTATTGAAGGCCAACATAGTTTATTTTGATTCCGTGTGTATTTTACTGTGATAACAGTAACTTGTGTTCATATTGCTCTTTATGTACTTCTCTCGCTCTCAAAGCGTTAATTTTGACGGTCTACTGCAGCGAATGTCACTATTTAAGATTCAGCTGTAGTGATTTATCAAACTATGTTAGAATGTCAATTCCACTTTAGAAACATTCATTTATGCATAGTATTGAAGGACAAGATAGTTTATTTTGATTCCGTGTGTATTTACTGTGAAAAAAACAAAAATTGTTCATGTTGCTCTTTATGTACTTCTCTCGCTCTCAAAGCGTTAATTTTGACGGTCTAATGCAGCGAATGTCACTATTTAAGATTCAGCTGTGGTGATTTATCAAACTATGTTAGAATGACAATTCCACTTTAGAAACATTCATTTATGCAGAGTATTGAAGGCCAACATAGTTTATTTTGATTCCGTATGCATTTACTGTGATAACAGTAACTTGTGTTCATATTGCTCTTTATTGTACTTCTCTCGCTCTGAAAGCGTTAATTTTGACAGTCTAATGCAGCGAATGTCACTGTTTAAGATTCAGCTGTGGTGATTTATCAAACTATGTTAGAATGACAATTCCACTTTAGAAACATTCATTTATGCAGAGTATTGAAGGCCAACATAGTTTATTTTGATTCCGTATGCATTTACTGTGATAACAGTAACTTGTGTTCATATTGCTCTTTATGTACTTCTCTCGCTCTGAAAGCGTTAATTTTGACGTTCAATGCAGCGAATGTCACTATTTAAGATTCAGCTGTGGTGATTTATCAAACTATGTTAGAATGACAATTCCACTTTAGAAACATTCATTTATGCATAGTATTGAAGGCCAACATAGTTTATTTTGATTCCGTGTGTATTTTACTGTGATAACAGTAACTTGTGTTCATATTGCTCTTTATGTACTTCTCTCGCTCTCAAAGCGTTAATTTTGACGGTCTACTGCAGCGAATGTCACTATTTAAGATTCAGCTGTAGTGATTTATCAAACTATGTTAGAATGTCAATTCCACTTTAGAAACATTCATTTATGCATAGTATTGAAGGACAAGATAGTTTATTTTGATTCCGTGTGTATTTACTGTGAAAAAAACAAAAATTGTTCATGTTGCTCTTTATGTACTTCTCTCGCTCTCAAAGCGTTAATTTTGACAGTCTAATGCAGCGAATGTCACTATTTAAGATTCAGCTGTGGTGATTTATCAAACTATGTTAGAATGACAATTCCACTTTAGAAACATTCATTTATGCATAGTATTGAAGGCCAACATAGTTTATTTTGATTCCGTGTGTATTTTACTGTGATAACAGTAACTTGTGTTCATATTGCTCTTTATGTACTTCTCTCGCTCTCAAAGCGTTAATTTTGACGGTCTACTGCAGCGAATGTCACTATTTAAGATTCAGCTGTAGTGATTTATCAAACTATGTTAGAATGTCAATTCCACTTTAGAAACATTCATTTATGCATAGTATTGAAGGACAAGATAGTTTATTTTGATTCCGTGTGTATTTACTGTGAAAAAAACAAAAATTGTTCATGTTGCTCTTTATGTACTTCTCTCGCTCTCAAAGCGTTAATTTTGACGGTCTTATGCAGCGAATGTCACTATTTAAGATTCAGCTGTGGTGATTTATCAAACTATGTTAGAATGACAATTCCACTTTAGAAACATTCATTTATGCAGAGTATTGAAGGCCAACATAGTTTATTTTGATTCCGTATGCATTTACTGTGATAACAGTAACTTGTGTTCATATTGCTCTTTATTGTACTTCTCTCGCTCTGAAAGCGTTAATTTTGACAGTCTAATGCAGCGAATGTCACTGTTTAAGATTCAGCTGTGGTGATTTATCAAACTATGTTAGAATGACAATTCCACTTTAGAAACATTCATTTATGCAGAGTATTGAAGGCCAACATAGTTTATTTTGATTCCGTATGCATTTACTGTGATAACAGTAACTTGTGTTCATATTGCTCTTTATGTACTTCTCTCGCTCTGAAAGCGTTAATTTTGACGGTCTAATGCAGCGAATGTCACTATTTAAGAGTCAGCTGTGGTGATTTATCAAACTATGTTAGAATGACAATTCCACTTTAGAAACATTCATTTATGCATAGTATTGAAGGCCAACATAGTTTATTTTGATTCCGTGTGTATTTACTGTGAAAAAAACAAAAATTGTTCATCTTGCTCTTTATGTACTTCTCTCGCTCTGAAAGCGTTAATTTTGACAGTCTAATGCAGCGAATGTCACTATTTAAGATTCAGCTGTGGTGATTTATCAAACTATGTTAGAATGACAATTCCACTTTAGAAACATTCATTTATGCATAGTATTGAAGGCCAACATAGTTTATTTTGATTCCGTGTGTATTTTACTGTGATAACAGTAACTTGTGTTCATATTGCTCTTTATGTACTTCTCTCGCTCTCAAAGCGTTAATTTTGACGGTCTAATGCAGCGAATGTCACTATTTAAGATTCAGCTGTAGTGATTTATCAAACTATGTTAGAATGTCAATTCCACTTTAGAAACATTCATTTATGCATAGTATTGAAGGACAAGATAGTTTATTTTGATTCCGTGTGTATTTACTGTGAAAAAAACAAAAATTGTTCATGTTGCTCTTTATGTACTTCTCTCGCTCTCAAAGCGTTAATTTTGACAGTCTAATGCAGCGAATGTCACTATTTAAGATTCAGCTGTGGTGATTTATCAAATTATGTTAGAATGACAATTCCACTTTAGAAACATTCATTTATGCATAGTATTGAAGGCCAACATAGTTTATTTTGATTCCGTGTGTATTTTACTGTGATAACAGTAACTTGTGTTCATATTGCTCTTTATGTACTTCTCTCGCTCTCAAAGCGTTAATTTTGACGGTCTACTGCAGCGAATGTCACTATTTAAGATTCAGCTGTAGTGATTTATCAAACTATGTTAGAATGTCAATTCCACTTTAGAAACATTCATTTATGCATAGTATTGAAGGACAAGATAGTTTATTTTGATTCCGTGTGTATTTACTGTGAAAAAAACAAAAATTGTTCATGTTGCTCTTTATGTACTTCTCTCGCTCTCAAAGCGTTAATTTTGACGGTCTAATGCAGCGAATGTCACTATTTAAGATTCAGCTGTGGTGATTTATCAAACTATGTTAGAATGACAATTCCACTTTAGAAACATTCATTTATGCAGAGTATTGAAGGCCAACATAGTTTATTTTGATTCCGTATGCATTTACTGTGATAACAGTAACTTGTGTTCATATTGCTCTTTATTGTACTTCTCTCGCTCTGAAAGCGTTAATTTTGACAGTCTAATGCAGCGAATGTCACTGTTTAAGATTCAGCTGTGGTGATTTATCAAACTATGTTAGAATGACAATTCCACTTTAGAAACATTCATTTATGCAGAGTATTGAAGGCCAACATAGTTTATTTTGATTCCGTATGCATTTACTGTGATAACAGTAACTTGTGTTCATATTGCTCTTTATGTACTTCTCTCGCTCTGAAAGCGTTAATTTTGACGTTCAATGCAGCGAATGTCACTATTTAAGATTCAGCTGTGGTGATTTATCAAACTATGTTAGAATGACAATTCCACTTTAGAAACATTCATTTATGCATAGTATTGAAGGCCAACATAGTTTATTTTGATTCCGTGTGTATTTTACTGTGATAACAGTAACTTGTGTTCATATTGCTCTTTATGTACTTCTCTCGCTCTCAAAGCGTTAATTTTGACGGTCTACTGCAGCGAATGTCACTATTTAAGATTCAGCTGTAGTGATTTATCAAACTATGTTAGAATGTCAATTCCACTTTAGAAACATTCATTTATGCATAGTATTGAAGGACAAGATAGTTTATTTTGATTCCGTGTGTATTTACTGTGAAAAAAACAAAAATTGTTCATGTTGCTCTTTATGTACTTCTCTCGCTCTCAAAGCGTTAATTTTGACAGTCTAATGCAGCGAATGTCACTATTTAAGATTCAGCTGTGGTGATTTATCAAACTATGTTAGAATGACAATTCCACTTTAGAAACATTCATTTATGCATAGTATTGAAGGCCAACATAGTTTATTTTGATTCCGTGTGTATTTTACTGTGATAACAGTAACTTGTGTTCATATTGCTCTTTATGTACTTCTCTCGCTCTCAAAGCGTTAATTTTGACGGTCTACTGCAGCGAATGTCACTATTTAAGATTCAGCTGTAGTGATTTATCAAACTATGTTAGAATGTCAATTCCACTTTAGAAACATTCATTTATGCATAGTATTGAAGGACAAGATAGTTTATTTTGATTCCGTGTGTATTTACTGTGATAACAGCCACATGTGTTCATATTGTCTTATTATGTGCTTTTATCGCTCTGAAAGCGTTAATTTTGACAGTCTAATGCAGCGAATGTCACTATTTAAGATTCAGCTGTGGTGATTTATCAAACTATGTTAGAATGACAATTCCACTTTAGAAACATTCATTTATGCATAGTATTGAAGGCCAACATAGTTTATTTAGATTCCGTATGCATTTACTGTGATAACAGTAACTTGTGTTCATATTACTCTTTATGTACTTCTCTCGCTCTGAAAGCGTTAATTTTGACGTTCAATGCAGCGAATGTCACTATTTAAGATTCAGCTGTGGTGATTTATCAAAGTATGTTAGAATGACAATTCCACTTTAGAAACATTCATTTATGCATAGTATTGAAGGCCAACATAGTTTATTTTGATTCCGTATGCATTTACTGTGATAACAGTAACTTGTGTTCATATTGCTCTTTATGTACTTCTCTCGCTCTCAAAGCGTTAATTTTGACGGTCTAATGCAGCGAATGTCACTATTTAAGATTCAGCTGTGGTGATTTATCAAACTATGTTAGAATGACAATTCCACTTTAGAAACATTCATTTATGCATAGTATTGAAGGCCAACATAGTTAATTTTGATTCCGTATGCATTTACTGTGATAACAGCCACATGTGTTCATGTTGTCTCATTATGTGTTTTTCTGGCTCTGAAAGCGTTAATTTTAACGGTCTAATGCAGCGAATGTCACTATTTAAGATTCAGCTGTGGTGATTTATCAAACTATGTTAGAATGACAATTCCACTTTAGAAACATTCATTTATGCATAGTATTGAAGGCCAACATAGTTTATTTTGATTCCGTGTGTATTTTACTGTGATAACAGTAACTTGTGTTCATATTGCTCTTTATGTACTTCTCTCGCTCTCAAAGCGTTAATTTTGACAGTCTAATGCAGCGAATGTCACTATTTAAGATTCAGCTGTAGTGATTTATCAAACTATGTTAGAATGACAATTCCACTTTAGAAACATTCATTTATGCATAGTATTGAAGGCCAACATAGTTTATTTTGATTCCGTATGCATTTACTGTGATAACAGTAACTTGTGTTCATATTGCTCTTTATGTACTTCTCTCGCTCTCAAAGCGTTAATTTTGACGGTCTAATGCAGCGAATGTCACTATTTAAGATTCAGCTGTGGTGATTTATCAAACTATGTTAGAATGACAATTCCACTTTAGAAACATTCATTTATGCATAGTATTGAAGGACAAGATAGTTTATTTTGATTCCGTGTGTATTTACTGTGAAAAAAACAAAAATTGTTCATATTGCTCTTTATGTACTTCTCTCGCTCTCAAAGCGTTAATTTTGACGGTCTAATGCAGCGAATGTCACTATTTAAGATTCAGCTGTGGTGATTTATCAAACTATGTTAGAATGACAATTCCACTTTAGAAACATTCATTTATGCATAGTATTGAAGGCCAACATAGTTTATTTTGATTCCGTATGCAGTTACTGTGAAAACAGCCACATGTGTTCATATTGTCTCATTATGTTTTTTTCTGGCTCTGAAAGCGTCAATTTTGACGGTTTAAGCAGCGAATGTCACTATTTAAGATTCAGCTGTAGTGATTTATCAAACTATGTTAGAATGACAATTCCACTTTAGAAACATTCATTTATGCATAGTATTGAAGGACAAGATAGTTTATTTTGATTCCGTGTGTATTTACTGTGAAAAAAACAAAAATTGTTCATATTGCTCTTTATGTACTTCTCTCGCTCTCAAAGCGTTAATTTTGACGGTCTAATGCAGCGAATGTCACTATTTAAGATTCAGCTGTGGTGATTTATCAAACTATGTTAGAATGACAATTCCACTTTAGAAACATTCATTTATGCATAGTATTGAAGGCCAACATAGTTTATTTTGATTCCGTGTGTATTTACTGTGAAAAAAACAAAAATTGTTCATATTGCTCTTTATGTACTTCTCTCGCTCTGAAAGCGTTAATTTCAACGTTCTAATGCAGCGAATGTCACTATTTAAGATTCAGCTGTGGTGATTTATCAAACTATGTTAGAATGACAATTCCACTTTAGAAACATTCATTTATGTATAGTATTGAAGGCCAACATAGTTTATTTTGATTCCGTATGCAGTTACTGTGAAAACAGCCACATGTGTTCATATTGTCTCATTATGTTTTTTTCTGGCTCTGAAAGCGTCAATTTTGACGGTCTAATGCAGCGAATGTCACTATTTAAGATTCAGCTGTGGTGATTTATCAAACTATGTTAGAATGACAATTCCACTTTAGAAACATTCATTTATGCAGAGTATTGAAGGCCAACATAGTTTATTTTGATTCCGTATGCAGTTACTGTGAAAACAGCCACATGTGTTCATATTGTCTCATTATGTTTTTTTCTGGCTCTGAAAGCGTCAATTTTGACGGTTTAAGCAGCGAATGTCACAATTTAAGATTCAGCTGTAGTGATTTATCAAACTATGTTAGAATGACAATTCCACTTTAGAAACATTCATTTATGCATAGTATTGAAGGACAAGATAGTTTATTTTGATTCCGTGTGTATTTACTGTGAAAAAAACAAAAATTGTTCATATTGCTCTTTATGTACTTCTCTCGCTCTGAAAGCGTTAATTTCAACGTTCTAATGCAGCGAATGTCACTATTTAAGATTCAGCTGTGGTGATTTATCAAACTATGTTAGAATGACAATTCCACTTTAGAAACATTCATTTATGTATAGTATTGAAGGCCAACATAGTTTATTTTGATTCCGTATGCAGTTACTGTGAAAACAGCCACATGTGTTCATATTGTCTCATTATGTTTTTTTCTGGCTCTGAAGGCGTTAATTTTGACAGTCTAATGCAGCGAATGTCATTATTTAAGATTCAGCTGTGGTGATTTATCAAACTATGTTAGAATGACAATTCCACTTTAGAAACATTCATTTATGCATAGTATAGAAGGACAAGATAGTTTATTTTGATTCCGTGTGTATTTACTGTGAAAAAAACAAAAATTGTTCATATTGCTCTTTATGTACTTCTCTCGCTCGGAAAGCGTTAATTTTGACAGTCTAATGCAGCGAATGTCACTGTTTAAGATTCAGCTGTGGTGATTTACCAAACTATGTTAGAATGACAATTCCACTTTAGAAACATTCATTTATGCATAGTATTGAAGGCCAACATAGTTTATTTTGATTCCGTATGCATTTACTGTGATAACAGTAACTTGTGTTCATATTACTCTTTATGTACTTCTCTCGCTCTGAAAGCGTTAATTTTGACGGTCTAATGCAGCGAATGTCACTATTTAAGATTCAGCTGTGGTGATTTATCAAACTATGTTAGAATGACAATTCCACTTTAGAAACATTCATTTATGCAGAGTATTGAAGGCCAACATAGTTTATTTTGATTCCGTATGCATTTACTGTGATAACAGTAACTTGTGTTCATATTGCTCTTTATGTACTTCTCTCGCTCTGAAAGCGTTAATTTTGACAGTCTAATGCAGCGAATGTCACTATTTAAGATTCAGCTGTGGTGATTTATCAAACTATGTTAGAATGACAATTCCACTTTAGAAACATTCATTTATGCATAGTATTGAAGGCCAACATAGTTAATTTTGATTCCGTATGCATTTACTGTGATAACAGCCACATGTGTTCATGTTGTCTCATTATGTGTTTTTCTGGCTCTGAAAGCGTTAATTTTAACAGTCTAATGCAGCGAATGTCACTATTTAAGATTCAGCTGTGGTGATTTATCAAACTATGTTAGAATGACAATTCCACTTTAGAAACATTCATTTATGCATAGTATTGAAGGCCAACATAGTTTATTTTGATTCCGTGTATATTTTACTGTGATAACAGTAACTTGTGTTCATATTGCTCTTTATGTACTTCTCTCGCTCTCAAAGCGTTAATTTTGACAGTCTAATGCAGCGAATGTCACTGTTTAAGATTCAGCTGTGGTGATTTATCAAACTATGTTAGAATGACAATTCCACTTTAGAAACATTCATTTATGCATAGTATTGAAGGCCAACATAGTTTATTTTGATTCCGTATGCATTTACTGTGATAACAGTAACTTGTGTTCATATTGCTCTTTATGTACTTCTCTCGCTCTCAAAGCGTTAATTTTGACGGTCTAATGCAGCGAATGTCACTATTTAAGATTCAGCTGTGGTGATTTATCAAACTATGTTAGAATAACAATTCCACTTTAGAAACATTCATTTATGCATAGTATTGAAGGCCAACATAGTTTATTTTGATTCCGTATGCAGTTACTGTGAAAACAGCCACATGTGTTCATATTGTCTCATTATGTTTTTTTCTGGCTCTGAAAGCGTCAATTTTGACGGTTTAAGCAGCGAATGTCACTATTTAAGATTCAGCTGTAGTGATTTATCAAACTATGTTAGAATGACAATTCCACTTTAGAAACATTCATTTATGCATAGTATTGAAGGCCAACATAGTTTATTTTGATTCCGTATGCATTTACTGTGATAACAGTAACTTGTGTTCATATTGCTCTTTATGTACTTCTCTCGCTCTCAAAGCGTTAATTTTGACAGTCTAATGCAGCGAATGTCACTGTTTAAGATTCAGCTGTGGTGATTTATCAAACTATGTTAGAATGACAATTCCACTTTAGAAACATTCATTTATGCATAGTATTGAAGGCCAACATAGTTTATTTTGATTCCGTGTGTATTTACTGTGAAAAAAACAAAAATTGTTCATCTTGCTCTTTATGTACTTCTCTCGCTCTGAAAGCGTTAATTTTGACAGTCTAATGCAGCGAATGTCACTATTTAAGATTCAGCTGTGGTGATTTATCAAACTATGTTAGAATGACAATTCCACTTTAGAAACATTCATTTATGCATAGTATTGAAGGCCAACATAGTTTATTTTGATTCCGTGTGTATTTTACTGTGATAACAGTAACTTGTGTTCATATTGCTCTTTATGTACTTCTCTCGCTCTGAAAGCGTTAATTTTGACGTTCAATGCAGCGAATGTCACTATTTAAGATTCAGCTGTGGTGATTTATCAAACTATGTTAGAATGACAATTCCACTTTAGAAACATTCATTTATGTATAGTATTGAAGGCCAACATAGTTTATTTTGATTCCGTATGCAGTTACTGTGAAAACAGCCACATGTGTTCATATTGTCTCATTATGTTTTTTTCTGGCTCTGAAAGCGTCAATTTTGACGGTCTAATGCAGCGAATGTCACTATTTAAGATTCAGCTGTGGTGATTTATCAAACTATGTTAGAATGACAATTCCACTTTAGAAACATTCATTTATGCATAGTATTGAAGGCCAACATAGTTTATTTTGATTCCGTATGCAGTTACTGTGAAAACAGCCACATGTGTTCATATTGTCTCATTATGTTTTTTTCTGGCTCTGAAAGCGTCAATTTTGACGGTTTAAGCAGCGAATGTCACAATTTAAGATTCAGCTGTAGTGATTTATCAAACTATGTTAGAATGACAATTCCACTTTAGAAACATTCATTTATGCATAGTATTGAAGGACAAGATAGTTTATTTTGATTCCGTGTGTATTTACTGTGAAAAAAACAAAAATTGTTCATATTGCTCTTTATGTACTTCTCTCGCTCTGAAAGCGTTAATTTCAACGTTCTAATGCAGCGAATGTCACTATTTAAGATTCAGCTGTGGTGATTTATCAAACTATGTTAGAATGACAATTCCACTTTAGAAACATTCATTTATGTATAGTATTGAAGGCCAACATAGTTTATTTTGATTCCGTATGCAGTTACTGTGAAAACAGCCACATGTGTTCATATTGTCTCATTATGTTTTTTTCTGGCTCTGAAAGCGTCAATTTTGACAGTCTAATGCAGCGAATGTCACTATTTAAGATTCAGCTGTGGTGATTTATCAAACTATGTTAGAATGACAATTCCACTTTAGAAACATTCATTTATGCATAGTATTGAAGGCCAACATAGTTTATTTTGATTCCGTATGCATTTACTGTGATAACAGTAACTTGTGTTCATATTGCTCTTTATGTACTTCTCTCGCTCTCAAAGCGTTAATTTTGACGGTCTAATGCAGCGAATGTCACTATTTAAGATTCAGCTGTGGTGATTTATCAAACTATGTTAGAATAACAATTCCACTTTAGAAACATTCATTTATGCATAGTATTGAAGGCCAACATAGTTTATTTTGATTCCGTATGCAGTTACTGTGAAAACAGCCACATGTGTTCATATTGTCTCATTATGTTTTTTTCTGGCTCTGAAAGCGTCAATTTTGACGGTTTAAGCAGCGAATGTCACTATTTAAGATTCAGCTGTAGTGATTTATCAAACTATGTTAGAATGACAATTCCACTTTGGAAACATTCATTTATGCATAGTATTGAAGGCCAACATAGTTTATTTTGATTCCGTATGCATTTACTGTGATAACAGTAACTTGTGTTCATATTGCTCTTTATGTACTTCTCTCGCTCTGAAGGCGTTAATTTTGACAGTCTAATGCAGCGAATGTCATTATTTAAGATTCAGCTGTGGTGATTTATCAAACTATGTTAGAATGACAATTCCACTTTAGAAACATTCATTTATGCATAGTATAGAAGGACAAGATAGTTTATTTTGATTCCGTGTGTATTTACTGTGAAAAAAACAAAAATTGTTCATATTGCTCTTTATGTACTTCTCTCGCTCGGAAAGCGTTAATTTTGACAGTCTAATGCAGCGAATGTCACTGTTTAAGATTCAGCTGTGGTGATTTACCAAACTATGTTAGAATGACAATTCCACTTTAGAAACATTCATTTATGCATAGTATTGAAGGCCAACATAGTTTATTTTGATTCCGTATGCATTTACTGTGATAACAGTAACTTGTGTTCATATTACTCTTTATGTACTTCTCTCGCTCTGAAAGCGTTAATTTTGACGGTCTAATGCAGCGAATGTCACTATTTAAGATTCAGCTGTGGTGATTTATCAAACTATGTTAGAATGACAATTCCACTTTAGAAACATTCATTTATGCAGAGTATTGAAGGCCAACATAGTTTATTTTGATTCCGTATGCATTTACTGTGATAACAGTAACTTGTGTTCATATTGCTCTTTATGTACTTCTCTCGCTCTGAAAGCGTTAATTTTGACAGTCTAATGCAGCGAATGTCACTATTTAAGATTCAGCTGTGGTGATTTATCAAACTATGTTAGAATGACAATTCCACTTTAGAAACATTCATTTATGCATAGTATTGAAGGCCAACATAGTTAATTTTGATTCCGTATGCATTTACTGTGATAACAGCCACATGTGTTCATGTTGTCTCATTATGTGTTTTTCTGGCTCTGAAAGCGTTAATTTTAACGGTCTAATGCAGCGAATGTCACTATTTAAGATTCAGCTGTGGTGATTTATCAAACTATGTTAGAATGACAATTCCACTTTAGAAACATTCATTTATGCATAGTATTGAAGGCCAACATAGTTTATTTTGATTCCGTGTATATTTTACTGTGATAACAGTAACTTGTGTTCATATTGCTCTTTATGTACTTCTCTCGCTCTCAAAGCGTTAATTTTGACAGTCTAATGCAGCGAATGTCACTGTTTAAGATTCAGCTGTGGTGATTTATCAAACTATGTTAGAATGACAATTCCACTTTAGAAACATTCATTTATGCATAGTATTGAAGGCCAACATAGTTTATTTTGATTCCGTATGCATTTACTGTGATAACAGTAACTTGTGTTCATATTGCTCTTTATGTACTTCTCTCGCTCTCAAAGCGTTAATTTTGACGGTCTAATGCAGCGAATGTCACTATTTAAGATTCAGCTGTGGTGATTTATCAAACTATGTTAGAATAACAATTCCACTTTAGAAACATTCATTTATGCATAGTATTGAAGGCCAACATAGTTTATTTTGATTCCGTATGCAGTTACTGTGAAAACAGCCACATGTGTTCATATTGTCTCATTATGTTTTTTTCTGGCTCTGAAAGCGTCAATTTTGACGGTTTAAGCAGCGAATGTCACTATTTAAGATTCAGCTGTAGTGATTTATCAAACTATGTTAGAATGACAATTCCACTTTAGAAACATTCATTTATGCATAGTATTGAAGGCCAACATAGTTTATTTTGATTCCGTATGCATTTACTGTGATAACAGTAACTTGTGTTCATATTGCTCTTTATGTACTTCTCTCGCTCTCAAAGCGTTAATTTTGACAGTCTAATGCAGCGAATGTCACTGTTTAAGATTCAGCTGTGGTGATTTATCAAACTATGTTAGAATGACAATTCCACTTTAGAAACATTCATTTATGCATAGTATTGAAGGCCAACATAGTTTATTTTGATTCCGTGTGTATTTACTGTGAAAAAAACAAAAATTGTTCATCTTGCTCTTTATGTACTTCTCTCGCTCTGAAAGCGTTAATTTTGACAGTCTAATGCAGCGAATGTCACTATTTAAGATTCAGCTGTGGTGATTTATCAAACTATGTTAGAATGACAATTCCACTTTAGAAACATTCATTTATGCATAGTATTGAAGGCCAACATAGTTTATTTTGATTCCGTGTGTATTTTACTGTGATAACAGTAACTTGTGTTCATATTGCTCTTTATGTACTTCTCTCGCTCTGAAAGCGTTAATTTTGACGTTCAATGCAGCGAATGTCACTATTTAAGATTCAGCTGTGGTGATTTATCAAACTATGTTAGAATGACAATTCCACTTTAGAAACATTCATTTATGTATAGTATTGAAGGCCAACATAGTTTATTTTGATTCCGTATGCAGTTACTGTGAAAACAGCCACATGTGTTCATATTGTCTCATTATGTTTTTTTCTGGCTCTGAAAGCGTCAATTTTGACGGTCTAATGCAGCGAATGTCACTATTTAAGATTCAGCTGTGGTGATTTATCAAACTATGTTAGAATGACAATTCCACTTTAGAAACATTCATTTATGCAGAGTATTGAAGGCCAACATAGTTTATTTTGATTCCGTATGCAGTTACTGTGAAAACAGCCACATGTGTTCATATTGTCTCATTATGTGTTTTTCTGGCTCTGAAAGCGTTAATTTTAACGGTCTAATGCAGCGAATGTCACTATTTAAGATTCAGCTGTGGTGATTTATCAAACTATGTTAGAATGACAATTCCACTTTAGAAACATTCATTTATGCATAGTATTGAAGGCCAACATAGTTTATTTTGATTCCGTGTGTATTTTACTGTGATAACAGTAACTTGTGTTCATATTGCTCTTTATGTACTTCTCTCGCTCTCAAAGCGTTAATTTTGACAGTCTAATGCAGCGAATGTCACTGTTTAAGATTCAGCTGTGGTGATTTATCAAACTATGTTAGAATGACAATTCCACTTTAGAAACATTCATTTATGCATAGTATTGAAGGCCAACATAGTTTATTTTGATTCCGTATGCATTTACTGTGATAACAGTAACTTGTGTTCATATTGCTCTTTATGTACTTCTCTCGCTCTGAAAGCGTTAATTTTGACAGTCTAATGCAGCGAATGTCACTATTTAAGATTCAGCTGTGGTGATTTATCAAACTATGTTAGAATGACAATTCCACTTTAGAAACATTCATTTATGCATAGTATTGAAGGCCAACATAGTTAATTTTGATTCCGTATGCATTTACTGTGATAACAGCCACATGTGTTCATGTTGTCTCATTATGTGTTTTTCTGGCTCTGAAAGCGTTAATTTTGACGGTCTAATGCAGCGAATGTCACTATTTAAGATTCAGCTGTGGTGATTTATCAAACTATGTTAGAATGACAATTCCACTTTAGAAACATTCATTTATGCATAGTATTGAAGGCCAACATAGTTTATTTTGATTCCGTGTATATTTTACTGTGATAACAGTAACTTGTGTTCATATTGCTCTTTATGTACTTCTCTCGCTCTCAAAGCGTTAATTTTGACAGTCTAATGCAGCGAATGTCACTGTTTAAGATTCAGCTGTGGTGATTTATCAAACTATGTTAGAATGACAATTCCACTTTAGAAACATTCATTTATGCATAGTATTGAAGGCCAACATAGTTTATTTTGATTCCGTATGCAGTTACTGTGAAAACAGCCACATGTGTTCATATTGTCTCATTATGTTTTTTTCTGGCTCTGAAAGCGTCAATTTTGACGGTTTAAGCAGCGAATGTCACTATTTAAGATTCAGCTGTAGTGATTTATCAAACTATGTTAGAATGACAATTCCACTTTAGAAACATTCATTTATGCATAGTATTGAAGGCCAACATAGTTTATTTTGATTCCGTATGCATTTACTGTGATAACAGTAACTTGTGTTCATATTGCTCTTTATGTACTTCTCTCGCTCTCAAAGCGTTAATTTTGACAGTCTAATGCAGCGAATGTCACTGTTTAAGATTCAGCTGTGGTGATTTATCAAACTATGTTAGAATGACAATTCCACTTTAGAAACATTCATTTATGCAGAGTATTGAAGGCCAACATAGTTTATTTTGATTCCGTATGCAGTTACTGTGAAAACAGCCACATGTGTTCATATTGTCTCATTATGTTTTTTTCTGGCTCTGAAAGCGTCAATTTTGACGGTTTAAGCAGCGAATGTCACAATTTAAGATTCAGCTGTAGTGATTTATCAAACTATGTTAGAATGACAATTCCACTTTAGAAACATTCATTTATGCATAGTATTGAAGGACAAGATAGTTTATTTTGATTCCGTGTGTATTTACTGTGAAAAAAACAAAAATTGTTCATATTGCTCTTTATGTACTTCTCTCGCTCTGAAAGCGTTAATTTCAACGTTCTAATGCAGCGAATGTCACTATTTAAGATTCAGCTGTGGTGATTTATCAAACTATGTTAGAATGACAATTCCACTTTAGAAACATTCATTTATGTATAGTATTGAAGGCCAACATAGTTTATTTTGATTCCGTATGCAGTTACTGTGAAAACAGCCACATGTGTTCATATTGTCTCATTATGTTTTTTTCTGGCTCTGAAAGCGTCAATTTTGACAGTCTAATGCAGCGAATGTCACTATTTAAGATTCAGCTGTGGTGATTTATCAAACTATGTTAGAATGACAATTCCACTTTAGAAACATTCATTTATGCATAGTATTGAAGGCCAACATAGTTTATTTTGATTCCGTATGCATTTACTGTGATAACAGTAACTTGTGTTCATATTGCTCTTTATGTACTTCTCTCGCTCTCAAAGCGTTAATTTTGACGGTCTAATGCAGCGAATGTCACTATTTAAGATTCAGCTGTGGTGATTTATCAAACTATGTTAGAATAACAATTCCACTTTAGAAACATTCATTTATGCATAGTATTGAAGGCCAACATAGTTTATTTTGATTCCGTATGCAGTTACTGTGAAAACAGCCACATGTGTTCATATTGTCTCATTATGTTTTTTTCTGGCTCTGAAAGCGTCAATTTTGACGGTTTAAGCAGCGAATGTCACTATTTAAGATTCAGCTGTAGTGATTTATCAAACTATGTTAGAATGACAATTCCACTTTGGAAACATTCATTTATGCATAGTATTGAAGGCCAACATAGTTTATTTTGATTCCGTATGCATTTACTGTGATAACAGTAACTTGTGTTCATATTGCTCTTTATGTACTTCTCTCGCTCTGAAGGCGTTAATTTTGACAGTCTAATGCAGCGAATGTCATTATTTAAGATTCAGCTGTGGTGATTTATCAAACTATGTTAGAATGACAATTCCACTTTAGAAACATTCATTTATGCATAGTATAGAAGGACAAGATAGTTTATTTTGATTCCGTGTGTATTTACTGTGAAAAAAACAAAAATTGTTCATATTGCTCTTTATGTACTTCTCTCGCTCGGAAAGCGTTAATTTTGACAGTCTAATGCAGCGAATGTCACTGTTTAAGATTCAGCTGTGGTGATTTACCAAACTATGTTAGAATGACAATTCCACTTTAGAAACATTCATTTATGCATAGTATTGAAGGCCAACATAGTTTATTTTGATTCCGTATGCATTTACTGTGATAACAGTAACTTGTGTTCATATTACTCTTTATGTACTTCTCTCGCTCTGAAAGCGTTAATTTTGACGGTCTAATGCAGCGAATGTCACTATTTAAGATTCAGCTGTGGTGATTTATCAAACTATGTTAGAATGACAATTCCACTTTAGAAACATTCATTTATGCAGAGTATTGAAGGCCAACATAGTTTATTTTGATTCCGTATGCATTTACTGTGATAACAGTAACTTGTGTTCATATTGCTCTTTATGTACTTCTCTCGCTCTGAAAGCGTTAATTTTGACAGTCTAATGCAGCGAATGTCACTATTTAAGATTCAGCTGTGGTGATTTATCAAACTATGTTAGAATGACAATTCCACTTTAGAAACATTCATTTATGCATAGTATTGAAGGCCAACATAGTTAATTTTGATTCCGTATGCATTTACTGTGATAACAGCCACATGTGTTCATGTTGTCTCATTATGTGTTTTTCTGGCTCTGAAAGCGTTAATTTTAACGGTCTAATGCAGCGAATGTCACTATTTAAGATTCAGCTGTGGTGATTTATCAAACTATGTTAGAATGACAATTCCACTTTAGAAACATTCATTTATGCATAGTATTGAAGGCCAACATAGTTTATTTTGATTCCGTGTATATTTTACTGTGATAACAGTAACTTGTGTTCATATTGCTCTTTATGTACTTCTCTCGCTCTCAAAGCGTTAATTTTGACAGTCTAATGCAGCGAATGTCACTGTTTAAGATTCAGCTGTGGTGATTTATCAAACTATGTTAGAATGACAATTCCACTTTAGAAACATTCATTTATGCATAGTATTGAAGGCCAACATAGTTTATTTTGATTCCGTATGCATTTACTGTGATAACAGTAACTTGTGTTCATATTGCTCTTTATGTACTTCTCTCGCTCTCAAAGCGTTAATTTTGACGGTCTAATGCAGCGAATGTCACTATTTAAGATTCAGCTGTGGTGATTTATCAAACTATGTTAGAATAACAATTCCACTTTAGAAACATTCATTTATGCATAGTATTGAAGGCCAACATAGTTTATTTTGATTCCGTATGCAGTTACTGTGAAAACAGCCACATGTGTTCATATTGTCTCATTATGTTTTTTTCTGGCTCTGAAAGCGTCAATTTTGACGGTTTAAGCAGCGAATGTCACTATTTAAGATTCAGCTGTAGTGATTTATCAAACTATGTTAGAATGACAATTCCACTTTAGAAACATTCATTTATGCATAGTATTGAAGGCCAACATAGTTTATTTTGATTCCGTATGCATTTACTGTGATAACAGTAACTTGTGTTCATATTGCTCTTTATGTACTTCTCTCGCTCTCAAAGCGTTAATTTTGACAGTCTAATGCAGCGAATGTCACTGTTTAAGATTCAGCTGTGGTGATTTATCAAACTATGTTAGAATGACAATTCCACTTTAGAAACATTCATTTATGCATAGTATTGAAGGCCAACATAGTTTATTTTGATTCCGTGTGTATTTACTGTGAAAAAAACAAAAATTGTTCATCTTGCTCTTTATGTACTTCTCTCGCTCTGAAAGCGTTAATTTTGACAGTCTAATGCAGCGAATGTCACTATTTAAGATTCAGCTGTGGTGATTTATCAAACTATGTTAGAATGACAATTCCACTTTAGAAACATTCATTTATGCATAGTATTGAAGGCCAACATAGTTTATTTTGATTCCGTGTGTATTTTACTGTGATAACAGTAACTTGTGTTCATATTGCTCTTTATGTACTTCTCTCGCTCTGAAAGCGTTAATTTTGACGTTCAATGCAGCGAATGTCACTATTTAAGATTCAGCTGTGGTGATTTATCAAACTATGTTAGAATGACAATTCCACTTTAGAAACATTCATTTATGTATAGTATTGAAGGCCAACATAGTTTATTTTGATTCCGTATGCAGTTACTGTGAAAACAGCCACATGTGTTCATATTGTCTCATTATGTTTTTTTCTGGCTCTGAAAGCGTCAATTTTGACGGTCTAATGCAGCGAATGTCACTATTTAAGATTCAGCTGTGGTGATTTATCAAACTATGTTAGAATGACAATTCCACTTTAGAAACATTCATTTATGCAGAGTATTGAAGGCCAACATAGTTTATTTTGATTCCGTATGCAGTTACTGTGAAAACAGCCACATGTGTTCATATTGTCTCATTATGTGTTTTTCTGGCTCTGAAAGCGTTAATTTTAACGGTCTAATGCAGCGAATGTCACTATTTAAGATTCAGCTGTGGTGATTTATCAAACTATGTTAGAATGACAATTCCACTTTAGAAACATTCATTTATGCATAGTATTGAAGGCCAACATAGTTTATTTTGATTCCGTGTGTATTTTACTGTGATAACAGTAACTTGTGTTCATATTGCTCTTTATGTACTTCTCTCGCTCTCAAAGCGTTAATTTTGACAGTCTAATGCAGCGAATGTCACTGTTTAAGATTCAGCTGTGGTGATTTATCAAACTATGTTAGAATGACAATTCCACTTTAGAAACATTCATTTATGCATAGTATTGAAGGCCAACATAGTTTATTTTGATTCCGTATGCATTTACTGTGATAACAGTAACTTGTGTTCATATTGCTCTTTATGTACTTCTCTCGCTCTGAAAGCGTTAATTTTGACAGTCTAATGCAGCGAATGTCACTATTTAAGATTCAGCTGTGGTGATTTATCAAACTATGTTAGAATGACAATTCCACTTTAGAAACATTCATTTATGCATAGTATTGAAGGCCAACATAGTTAATTTTGATTCCGTATGCATTTACTGTGATAACAGCCACATGTGTTCATGTTGTCTCATTATGTGTTTTTCTGGCTCTGAAAGCGTTAATTTTGACGGTCTAATGCAGCGAATGTCACTATTTAAGATTCAGCTGTGGTGATTTATCAAACTATGTTAGAATGACAATTCCACTTTAGAAACATTCATTTATGCATAGTATTGAAGGCCAACATAGTTTATTTTGATTCCGTGTATATTTTACTGTGATAACAGTAACTTGTGTTCATATTGCTCTTTATGTACTTCTCTCGCTCTCAAAGCGTTAATTTTGACAGTCTAATGCAGCGAATGTCACTGTTTAAGATTCAGCTGTGGTGATTTATCAAACTATGTTAGAATGACAATTCCACTTTAGAAACATTCATTTATGCATAGTATTGAAGGCCAACATAGTTTATTTTGATTCCGTATGCAGTTACTGTGAAAACAGCCACATGTGTTCATATTGTCTCATTATGTTTTTTTCTGGCTCTGAAAGCGTCAATTTTGACGGTTTAAGCAGCGAATGTCACTATTTAAGATTCAGCTGTAGTGATTTATCAAACTATGTTAGAATGACAATTCCACTTTAGAAACATTCATTTATGCATAGTATTGAAGGCCAACATAGTTTATTTTGATTCCGTATGCATTTACTGTGATAACAGTAACTTGTGTTCATATTGCTCTTTATGTACTTCTCTCGCTCTCAAAGCGTTAATTTTGACAGTCTAATGCAGCGAATGTCACTGTTTAAGATTCAGCTGTGGTGATTTATCAAACTATGTTAGAATGACAATTCCACTTTAGAAACATTCATTTATGCATAGTATTGAAGGACAAGATAGTTTATTTTGATTCCGTGTGTATTTACTGTGAAAAAAACAAAAATTGTTCATATTGCTCTTTATGTACTTCTCTCGCTCTGAAAGCGTTAATTTCAACGTTCTAATGCAGCGAATGTCACTATTTAAGATTCAGCTGTGGTGATTTATCAAACTATGTTAGAATGACAATTCCACTTTAGAAACATTCATTTATGTATAGTATTGAAGGCCAACATAGTTTATTTTGATTCCGTATGCAGTTACTGTGAAAACAGCCACATGTGTTCATATTGTCTCATTATGTTTTTTTCTGGCTCTGAAGGCGTTAATTTTGACAGTCTAATGCAGCGAATGTCATTATTTAAGATTCAGCTGTGGTGATTTATCAAACTATGTTAGAATGACAATTCCACTTTAGAAACATTCATTTATGCATAGTATAGAAGGACAAGATAGTTTATTTTGATTCCGTGTGTATTTACTGTGAAAAAAACAAAAATTGTTCATATTGCTCTTTATGTACTTCTCTCGCTCGGAAAGCGTTAATTTTGACAGTCTAATGCAGCGAATGTCACTGTTTAAGATTCAGCTGTGGTGATTTACCAAACTATGTTAGAATGACAATTCCACTTTAGAAACATTCATTTATGCATAGTATTGAAGGCCAACATAGTTTATTTTGATTCCGTATGCATTTACTGTGATAACAGTAACTTGTGTTCATATTACTCTTTATGTACTTCTCTCGCTCTGAAAGCGTTAATTTTGACGGTCTAATGCAGCGAATGTCACTATTTAAGATTCAGCTGTGGTGATTTATCAAACTATGTTAGAATGACAATTCCACTTTAGAAACATTCATTTATGCAGAGTATTGAAGGCCAACATAGTTTATTTTGATTCCGTATGCATTTACTGTGATAACAGTAACTTGTGTTCATATTGCTCTTTATGTACTTCTCTCGCTCTGAAAGCGTTAATTTTGACAGTCTAATGCAGCGAATGTCACTATTTAAGATTCAGCTGTGGTGATTTATCAAACTATGTTAGAATGACAATTCCACTTTAGAAACATTCATTTATGCATAGTATTGAAGGCCAACATAGTTAATTTTGATTCCGTATGCATTTACTGTGATAACAGCCACATGTGTTCATGTTGTCTCATTATGTGTTTTTCTGGCTCTGAAAGCGTTAATTTTAACGGTCTAATGCAGCGAATGTCACTATTTAAGATTCAGCTGTGGTGATTTATCAAACTATGTTAGAATGACAATTCCACTTTAGAAACATTCATTTATGCATAGTATTGAAGGCCAACATAGTTTATTTTGATTCCGTGTATATTTTACTGTGATAACAGTAACTTGTGTTCATATTGCTCTTTATGTACTTCTCTCGCTCTCAAAGCGTTAATTTTGACAGTCTAATGCAGCGAATGTCACTGTTTAAGATTCAGCTGTGGTGATTTATCAAACTATGTTAGAATGACAATTCCACTTTAGAAACATTCATTTATGCATAGTATTGAAGGCCAACATAGTTTATTTTGATTCCGTATGCATTTACTGTGATAACAGTAACTTGTGTTCATATTGCTCTTTATGTACTTCTCTCGCTCTCAAAGCGTTAATTTTGACGGTCTAATGCAGCGAATGTCACTATTTAAGATTCAGCTGTGGTGATTTATCAAACTATGTTAGAATAACAATTCCACTTTAGAAACATTCATTTATGCATAGTATTGAAGGCCAACATAGTTTATTTTGATTCCGTATGCAGTTACTGTGAAAACAGCCACATGTGTTCATATTGTCTCATTATGTTTTTTTCTGGCTCTGAAAGCGTCAATTTTGACGGTTTAAGCAGCGAATGTCACTATTTAAGATTCAGCTGTAGTGATTTATCAAACTATGTTAGAATGACAATTCCACTTTAGAAACATTCATTTATGCATAGTATTGAAGGCCAACATAGTTTATTTTGATTCCGTATGCATTTACTGTGATAACAGTAACTTGTGTTCATATTGCTCTTTATGTACTTCTCTCGCTCTCAAAGCGTTAATTTTGACAGTCTAATGCAGCGAATGTCACTGTTTAAGATTCAGCTGTGGTGATTTATCAAACTATGTTAGAATGACAATTCCACTTTAGAAACATTCATTTATGCATAGTATTGAAGGCCAACATAGTTTATTTTGATTCCGTGTGTATTTACTGTGAAAAAAACAAAAATTGTTCATCTTGCTCTTTATGTACTTCTCTCGCTCTGAAAGCGTTAATTTTGACAGTCTAATGCAGCGAATGTCACTATTTAAGATTCAGCTGTGGTGATTTATCAAACTATGTTAGAATGACAATTCCACTTTAGAAACATTCATTTATGCATAGTATTGAAGGCCAACATAGTTTATTTTGATTCCGTGTGTATTTTACTGTGATAACAGTAACTTGTGTTCATATTGCTCTTTATGTACTTCTCTCGCTCTGAAAGCGTTAATTTTGACGTTCAATGCAGCGAATGTCACTATTTAAGATTCAGCTGTGGTGATTTATCAAACTATGTTAGAATGACAATTCCACTTTAGAAACATTCATTTATGTATAGTATTGAAGGCCAACATAGTTTATTTTGATTCCGTATGCAGTTACTGTGAAAACAGCCACATGTGTTCATATTGTCTCATTATGTTTTTTTCTGGCTCTGAAAGCGTCAATTTTGACGGTCTAATGCAGCGAATGTCACTATTTAAGATTCAGCTGTGGTGATTTATCAAACTATGTTAGAATGACAATTCCACTTTAGAAACATTCATTTATGCAGAGTATTGAAGGCCAACATAGTTTATTTTGATTCCGTATGCAGTTACTGTGAAAACAGCCACATGTGTTCATATTGTCTCATTATGTTTTTTTCTGGCTCTGAAAGCGTCAATTTTGACGGTTTAAGCAGCGAATGTCACAATTTAAGATTCAGCTGTAGTGATTTATCAAACTATGTTAGAATGACAATTCCACTTTAGAAACATTCATTTATGCATAGTATTGAAGGACAAGATAGTTTATTTTGATTCCGTGTGTATTTACTGTGAAAAAAACAAAAATTGTTCATATTGCTCTTTATGTACTTCTCTCGCTCTGAAAGCGTTAATTTCAACGTTCTAATGCAGCGAATGTCACTATTTAAGATTCAGCTGTGGTGATTTATCAAACTATGTTAGAATGACAATTCCACTTTAGAAACATTCATTTATGTATAGTATTGAAGGCCAACATAGTTTATTTTGATTCCGTATGCAGTTACTGTGAAAACAGCCACATGTGTTCATATTGTCTCATTATGTTTTTTTCTGGCTCTGAAAGCGTCAATTTTGACAGTCTAATGCAGCGAATGTCACTATTTAAGATTCAGCTGTGGTGATTTATCAAACTATGTTAGAATGACAATTCCACTTTAGAAACATTCATTTATGCATAGTATTGAAGGCCAACATAGTTTATTTTGATTCCGTATGCATTTACTGTGATAACAGTAACTTGTGTTCATATTGCTCTTTATGTACTTCTCTCGCTCTCAAAGCGTTAATTTTGACGGTCTAATGCAGCGAATGTCACTATTTAAGATTCAGCTGTGGTGATTTATCAAACTATGTTAGAATAACAATTCCACTTTAGAAACATTCATTTATGCATAGTATTGAAGGCCAACATAGTTTATTTTGATTCCGTATGCAGTTACTGTGAAAACAGCCACATGTGTTCATATTGTCTCATTATGTTTTTTTCTGGCTCTGAAAGCGTCAATTTTGACGGTTTAAGCAGCGAATGTCACTATTTAAGATTCAGCTGTAGTGATTTATCAAACTATGTTAGAATGACAATTCCACTTTGGAAACATTCATTTATGCATAGTATTGAAGGCCAACATAGTTTATTTTGATTCCGTATGCATTTACTGTGATAACAGTAACTTGTGTTCATATTGCTCTTTATGTACTTCTCTCGCTCTGAAGGCGTTAATTTTGACAGTCTAATGCAGCGAATGTCATTATTTAAGATTCAGCTGTGGTGATTTATCAAACTATGTTAGAATGACAATTCCACTTTAGAAACATTCATTTATGCATAGTATAGAAGGACAAGATAGTTTATTTTGATTCCGTGTGTATTTACTGTGAAAAAAACAAAAATTGTTCATATTGCTCTTTATGTACTTCTCTCGCTCGGAAAGCGTTAATTTTGACAGTCTAATGCAGCGAATGTCACTGTTTAAGATTCAGCTGTGGTGATTTACCAAACTATGTTAGAATGACAATTCCACTTTAGAAACATTCATTTATGCATAGTATTGAAGGCCAACATAGTTTATTTTGATTCCGTATGCATTTACTGTGATAACAGTAACTTGTGTTCATATTACTCTTTATGTACTTCTCTCGCTCTGAAAGCGTTAATTTTGACGGTCTAATGCAGCGAATGTCACTATTTAAGATTCAGCTGTGGTGATTTATCAAACTATGTTAGAATGACAATTCCACTTTAGAAACATTCATTTATGCAGAGTATTGAAGGCCAACATAGTTTATTTTGATTCCGTATGCATTTACTGTGATAACAGTAACTTGTGTTCATATTGCTCTTTATGTACTTCTCTCGCTCTGAAAGCGTTAATTTTGACAGTCTAATGCAGCGAATGTCACTATTTAAGATTCAGCTGTGGTGATTTATCAAACTATGTTAGAATGACAATTCCACTTTAGAAACATTCATTTATGCATAGTATTGAAGGCCAACATAGTTAATTTTGATTCCGTATGCATTTACTGTGATAACAGCCACATGTGTTCATGTTGTCTCATTATGTGTTTTTCTGGCTCTGAAAGCGTTAATTTTAACGGTCTAATGCAGCGAATGTCACTATTTAAGATTCAGCTGTGGTGATTTATCAAACTATGTTAGAATGACAATTCCACTTTAGAAACATTCATTTATGCATAGTATTGAAGGCCAACATAGTTTATTTTGATTCCGTGTATATTTTACTGTGATAACAGTAACTTGTGTTCATATTGCTCTTTATGTACTTCTCTCGCTCTCAAAGCGTTAATTTTGACAGTCTAATGCAGCGAATGTCACTGTTTAAGATTCAGCTGTGGTGATTTATCAAACTATGTTAGAATGACAATTCCACTTTAGAAACATTCATTTATGCATAGTATTGAAGGCCAACATAGTTTATTTTGATTCCGTATGCATTTACTGTGATAACAGTAACTTGTGTTCATATTGCTCTTTATGTACTTCTCTCGCTCTCAAAGCGTTAATTTTGACGGTCTAATGCAGCGAATGTCACTATTTAAGATTCAGCTGTGGTGATTTATCAAACTATGTTAGAATAACAATTCCACTTTAGAAACATTCATTTATGCATAGTATTGAAGGCCAACATAGTTTATTTTGATTCCGTATGCAGTTACTGTGAAAACAGCCACATGTGTTCATATTGTCTCATTATGTTTTTTTCTGGCTCTGAAAGCGTCAATTTTGACGGTTTAAGCAGCGAATGTCACTATTTAAGATTCAGCTGTAGTGATTTATCAAACTATGTTAGAATGACAATTCCACTTTAGAAACATTCATTTATGCATAGTATTGAAGGCCAACATAGTTTATTTTGATTCCGTATGCATTTACTGTGATAACAGTAACTTGTGTTCATATTGCTCTTTATGTACTTCTCTCGCTCTCAAAGCGTTAATTTTGACAGTCTAATGCAGCGAATGTCACTGTTTAAGATTCAGCTGTGGTGATTTATCAAACTATGTTAGAATGACAATTCCACTTTAGAAACATTCATTTATGCATAGTATTGAAGGCCAACATAGTTTATTTTGATTCCGTGTGTATTTACTGTGAAAAAAACAAAAATTGTTCATCTTGCTCTTTATGTACTTCTCTCGCTCTGAAAGCGTTAATTTTGACAGTCTAATGCAGCGAATGTCACTATTTAAGATTCAGCTGTGGTGATTTATCAAACTATGTTAGAATGACAATTCCACTTTAGAAACATTCATTTATGCATAGTATTGAAGGCCAACATAGTTTATTTTGATTCCGTGTGTATTTTACTGTGATAACAGTAACTTGTGTTCATATTGCTCTTTATGTACTTCTCTCGCTCTGAAAGCGTTAATTTTGACGTTCAATGCAGCGAATGTCACTATTTAAGATTCAGCTGTGGTGATTTATCAAACTATGTTAGAATGACAATTCCACTTTAGAAACATTCATTTATGTATAGTATTGAAGGCCAACATAGTTTATTTTGATTCCGTATGCAGTTACTGTGAAAACAGCCACATGTGTTCATATTGTCTCATTATGTTTTTTTCTGGCTCTGAAAGCGTCAATTTTGACGGTCTAATGCAGCGAATGTCACTATTTAAGATTCAGCTGTGGTGATTTATCAAACTATGTTAGAATGACAATTCCACTTTAGAAACATTCATTTATGCAGAGTATTGAAGGCCAACATAGTTTATTTTGATTCCGTATGCAGTTACTGTGAAAACAGCCACATGTGTTCATATTGTCTCATTATGTGTTTTTCTGGCTCTGAAAGCGTTAATTTTAACGGTCTAATGCAGCGAATGTCACTATTTAAGATTCAGCTGTGGTGATTTATCAAACTATGTTAGAATGACAATTCCACTTTAGAAACATTCATTTATGCATAGTATTGAAGGCCAACATAGTTTATTTTGATTCCGTGTGTATTTTACTGTGATAACAGTAACTTGTGTTCATATTGCTCTTTATGTACTTCTCTCGCTCTCAAAGCGTTAATTTTGACAGTCTAATGCAGCGAATGTCACTGTTTAAGATTCAGCTGTGGTGATTTATCAAACTATGTTAGAATGACAATTCCACTTTAGAAACATTCATTTATGCATAGTATTGAAGGCCAACATAGTTTATTTTGATTCCGTATGCATTTACTGTGATAACAGTAACTTGTGTTCATATTGCTCTTTATGTACTTCTCTCGCTCTGAAAGCGTTAATTTTGACAGTCTAATGCAGCGAATGTCACTATTTAAGATTCAGCTGTGGTGATTTATCAAACTATGTTAGAATGACAATTCCACTTTAGAAACATTCATTTATGCATAGTATTGAAGGCCAACATAGTTAATTTTGATTCCGTATGCATTTACTGTGATAACAGCCACATGTGTTCATGTTGTCTCATTATGTGTTTTTCTGGCTCTGAAAGCGTTAATTTTGACGGTCTAATGCAGCGAATGTCACTATTTAAGATTCAGCTGTGGTGATTTATCAAACTATGTTAGAATGACAATTCCACTTTAGAAACATTCATTTATGCATAGTATTGAAGGCCAACATAGTTTATTTTGATTCCGTGTATATTTTACTGTGATAACAGTAACTTGTGTTCATATTGCTCTTTATGTACTTCTCTCGCTCTCAAAGCGTTAATTTTGACAGTCTAATGCAGCGAATGTCACTGTTTAAGATTCAGCTGTGGTGATTTATCAAACTATGTTAGAATGACAATTCCACTTTAGAAACATTCATTTATGCATAGTATTGAAGGCCAACATAGTTTATTTTGATTCCGTATGCAGTTACTGTGAAAACAGCCACATGTGTTCATATTGTCTCATTATGTTTTTTTCTGGCTCTGAAAGCGTCAATTTTGACGGTTTAAGCAGCGAATGTCACTATTTAAGATTCAGCTGTAGTGATTTATCAAACTATGTTAGAATGACAATTCCACTTTAGAAACATTCATTTATGCATAGTATTGAAGGCCAACATAGTTTATTTTGATTCCGTATGCATTTACTGTGATAACAGTAACTTGTGTTCATATTGCTCTTTATGTACTTCTCTCGCTCTCAAAGCGTTAATTTTGACAGTCTAATGCAGCGAATGTCACTGTTTAAGATTCAGCTGTGGTGATTTATCAAACTATGTTAGAATGACAATTCCACTTTAGAAACATTCATTTATGCATAGTATTGAAGGACAAGATAGTTTATTTTGATTCCGTGTGTATTTACTGTGAAAAAAACAAAAATTGTTCATATTGCTCTTTATGTACTTCTCTCGCTCTGAAAGCGTTAATTTCAACGTTCTAATGCAGCGAATGTCACTATTTAAGATTCAGCTGTGGTGATTTATCAAACTATGTTAGAATGACAATTCCACTTTAGAAACATTCATTTATGTATAGTATTGAAGGCCAACATAGTTTATTTTGATTCCGTATGCAGTTACTGTGAAAACAGCCACATGTGTTCATATTGTCTCATTATGTTTTTTTCTGGCTCTGAAGGCGTTAATTTTGACAGTCTAATGCAGCGAATGTCATTATTTAAGATTCAGCTGTGGTGATTTATCAAACTATGTTAGAATGACAATTCCACTTTAGAAACATTCATTTATGCATAGTATAGAAGGACAAGATAGTTTATTTTGATTCCGTGTGTATTTACTGTGAAAAAAACAAAAATTGTTCATATTGCTCTTTATGTACTTCTCTCGCTCGGAAAGCGTTAATTTTGACAGTCTAATGCAGCGAATGTCACTGTTTAAGATTCAGCTGTGGTGATTTACCAAACTATGTTAGAATGACAATTCCACTTTAGAAACATTCATTTATGCATAGTATTGAAGGCCAACATAGTTTATTTTGATTCCGTATGCATTTACTGTGATAACAGTAACTTGTGTTCATATTACTCTTTATGTACTTCTCTCGCTCTGAAAGCGTTAATTTTGACGGTCTAATGCAGCGAATGTCACTATTTAAGATTCAGCTGTGGTGATTTATCAAACTATGTTAGAATGACAATTCCACTTTAGAAACATTCATTTATGCAGAGTATTGAAGGCCAACATAGTTTATTTTGATTCCGTATGCATTTACTGTGATAACAGTAACTTGTGTTCATATTGCTCTTTATGTACTTCTCTCGCTCTGAAAGCGTTAATTTTGACAGTCTAATGCAGCGAATGTCACTATTTAAGATTCAGCTGTGGTGATTTATCAAACTATGTTAGAATGACAATTCCACTTTAGAAACATTCATTTATGCATAGTATTGAAGGCCAACATAGTTAATTTTGATTCCGTATGCATTTACTGTGATAACAGCCACATGTGTTCATGTTGTCTCATTATGTGTTTTTCTGGCTCTGAAAGCGTTAATTTTAACGGTCTAATGCAGCGAATGTCACTATTTAAGATTCAGCTGTGGTGATTTATCAAACTATGTTAGAATGACAATTCCACTTTAGAAACATTCATTTATGCATAGTATTGAAGGCCAACATAGTTTATTTTGATTCCGTGTATATTTTACTGTGATAACAGTAACTTGTGTTCATATTGCTCTTTATGTACTTCTCTCGCTCTCAAAGCGTTAATTTTGACAGTCTAATGCAGCGAATGTCACTGTTTAAGATTCAGCTGTGGTGATTTATCAAACTATGTTAGAATGACAATTCCACTTTAGAAACATTCATTTATGCATAGTATTGAAGGCCAACATAGTTTATTTTGATTCCGTATGCATTTACTGTGATAACAGTAACTTGTGTTCATATTGCTCTTTATGTACTTCTCTCGCTCTCAAAGCGTTAATTTTGACGGTCTAATGCAGCGAATGTCACTATTTAAGATTCAGCTGTGGTGATTTATCAAACTATGTTAGAATAACAATTCCACTTTAGAAACATTCATTTATGCATAGTATTGAAGGCCAACATAGTTTATTTTGATTCCGTATGCAGTTACTGTGAAAACAGCCACATGTGTTCATATTGTCTCATTATGTTTTTTTCTGGCTCTGAAAGCGTCAATTTTGACGGTTTAAGCAGCGAATGTCACTATTTAAGATTCAGCTGTAGTGATTTATCAAACTATGTTAGAATGACAATTCCACTTTAGAAACATTCATTTATGCATAGTATTGAAGGCCAACATAGTTTATTTTGATTCCGTATGCATTTACTGTGATAACAGTAACTTGTGTTCATATTGCTCTTTATGTACTTCTCTCGCTCTCAAAGCGTTAATTTTGACAGTCTAATGCAGCGAATGTCACTGTTTAAGATTCAGCTGTGGTGATTTATCAAACTATGTTAGAATGACAATTCCACTTTAGAAACATTCATTTATGCATAGTATTGAAGGCCAACATAGTTTATTTTGATTCCGTGTGTATTTACTGTGAAAAAAACAAAAATTGTTCATCTTGCTCTTTATGTACTTCTCTCGCTCTGAAAGCGTTAATTTTGACAGTCTAATGCAGCGAATGTCACTATTTAAGATTCAGCTGTGGTGATTTATCAAACTATGTTAGAATGACAATTCCACTTTAGAAACATTCATTTATGCATAGTATTGAAGGCCAACATAGTTTATTTTGATTCCGTGTGTATTTTACTGTGATAACAGTAACTTGTGTTCATATTGCTCTTTATGTACTTCTCTCGCTCTGAAAGCGTTAATTTTGACGTTCAATGCAGCGAATGTCACTATTTAAGATTCAGCTGTGGTGATTTATCAAACTATGTTAGAATGACAATTCCACTTTAGAAACATTCATTTATGTATAGTATTGAAGGCCAACATAGTTTATTTTGATTCCGTATGCAGTTACTGTGAAAACAGCCACATGTGTTCATATTGTCTCATTATGTTTTTTTCTGGCTCTGAAAGCGTCAATTTTGACGGTCTAATGCAGCGAATGTCACTATTTAAGATTCAGCTGTGGTGATTTATCAAACTATGTTAGAATGACAATTCCACTTTAGAAACATTCATTTATGCAGAGTATTGAAGGCCAACATAGTTTATTTTGATTCCGTATGCAGTTACTGTGAAAACAGCCACATGTGTTCATATTGTCTCATTATGTTTTTTTCTGGCTCTGAAAGCGTCAATTTTGACGGTTTAAGCAGCGAATGTCACAATTTAAGATTCAGCTGTAGTGATTTATCAAACTATGTTAGAATGACAATTCCACTTTAGAAACATTCATTTATGCATAGTATTGAAGGACAAGATAGTTTATTTTGATTCCGTGTGTATTTACTGTGAAAAAAACAAAAATTGTTCATATTGCTCTTTATGTACTTCTCTCGCTCTGAAAGCGTTAATTTCAACGTTCTAATGCAGCGAATGTCACTATTTAAGATTCAGCTGTGGTGATTTATCAAACTATGTTAGAATGACAATTCCACTTTAGAAACATTCATTTATGTATAGTATTGAAGGCCAACATAGTTTATTTTGATTCCGTATGCAGTTACTGTGAAAACAGCCACATGTGTTCATATTGTCTCATTATGTTTTTTTCTGGCTCTGAAAGCGTCAATTTTGACAGTCTAATGCAGCGAATGTCACTATTTAAGATTCAGCTGTGGTGATTTATCAAACTATGTTAGAATGACAATTCCACTTTAGAAACATTCATTTATGCATAGTATTGAAGGCCAACATAGTTTATTTTGATTCCGTGTATATTTTACTGTGATAACAGTAACTTGTGTTCATATTGCTCTTTATGTACTTCTCTCGCTCTCAAAGCGTTAATTTTGACAGTCTAATGCAGCGAATGTCACTGTTTAAGATTCAGCTGTGGTGATTTATCAAACTATGTTAGAATGACAATTCCACTTTAGAAACATTCATTTATGCATAGTATTGAAGGCCAACATAGTTTATTTTGATTCCGTATGCAGTTACTGTGAAAACAGCCACATGTGTTCATATTGTCTCATTATGTTTTTTTCTGGCTCTGAAAGCGTCAATTTTGACGGTTTAAGCAGCGAATGTCACTATTTAAGATTCAGCTGTAGTGATTTATCAAACTATGTTAGAATGACAATTCCACTTTAGAAACATTCATTTATGCATAGTATTGAAGGCCAACATAGTTTATTTTGATTCCGTATGCATTTACTGTGATAACAGTAACTTGTGTTCATATTGCTCTTTATGTACTTCTCTCGCTCTCAAAGCGTTAATTTTGACAGTCTAATGCAGCGAATGTCACTGTTTAAGATTCAGCTGTGGTGATTTATCAAACTATGTTAGAATGACAATTCCACTTTAGAAACATTCATTTATGCATAGTATTGAAGGCCAACATAGTTTATTTTGATTCCGTGTGTATTTACTGTGAAAAAAACAAAAATTGTTCATCTTGCTCTTTATGTACTTCTCTCGCTCTGAAAGCGTTAATTTTGACAGTCTAATGCAGCGAATGTCACTATTTAAGATTCAGCTGTGGTGATTTATCAAACTATGTTAGAATGACAATTCCACTTTAGAAACATTCATTTATGCATAGTATTGAAGGCCAACATAGTTTATTTTGATTCCGTGTGTATTTTACTGTGATAACAGTAACTTGTGTTCATATTGCTCTTTATGTACTTCTCTCGCTCTGAAAGCGTTAATTTTGACGTTCAATGCAGCGAATGTCACTATTTAAGATTCAGCTGTGGTGATTTATCAAACTATGTTAGAATGACAATTCCACTTTAGAAACATTCATTTATGCATAGTATTGAAGGCCAACATAGTTTATTTTGATTCCGTATGCATTTACTGTGAAAAAAACAAAAATTGTTCATCTTGCTCTTTATGTACTTCTCTCGCTCTGAAAGCGTTAATTTTGACAGTCTAATGCAGCGAATGTCACTATTTAAGATTCAGCTGTGGTGATTTATCAAACTATGTTAGAATGACAATTCCACTTGAGAAACATTCATTTATGCATAGTATTGAAGGCCAACATAGTTTATTTTGATTCCGTGTGTATTTTACTGTGATAACAGTAACTTGTGTTCATATTGTCTCATTATGTTTTTTTCTGGCTCTGAAAGCGTCAATTTTGACGGTTTAAGCAGCGAATGTCACTATTTAAGATTCAGCTGTAGTGATTTATCAAACTATGTTAGAATGACAATTCCACTTTAGAAACATTCATTTATGCATAGTATTGAAGGCCAACATAGTTTATTTTGATTCCGTATGCATTTACTGTGATAACAGTAACTTGTGTTCATATTGCTCTTTATGTACTTCTCTCGCTCTGAAGGCGTTAATTTTGACAGTCTAATGCAGCGAATGTCATTATTTAAGATTCAGCTGTGGTGATTTATCAAACTATGTTAGAATGACAATTCCACTTTAGAAACATTCATTTATGCATAGTATAGAAGGACAAGATAGTTTATTTTGATTCCGTGTGTATTTACTGTGAAAAAAACAAAAATTGTTCATATTGCTCTTTATGTACTTATCTCGCTCGGAAAGCGTTAATTTTGACAGTCTAATGCAGCGAATGTCACTGTTTAAGATTCAGCTGTGGTGATTTACCAAACTATGTTAGAATGACAATTCCACTTTAGAAACATTCATTTATGCATAGTATTGAAGGCCAACATAGTTTATTTTGATTCCGTATGCATTTACTGTGATAACAGTAACTTGTGTTCATATTACTCTTTATGTACTTCTCTCGCTCTGAAAGCGTTAATTTTGACGGTCTAATGCAGCGAATGTCACTATTTAAGATTCAGCTGTGGTGATTTATCAAACTATGTTAGAATGACAATTCCACTTTAGAAACATTCATTTATGCATAGTATTGAAGGCCAACATAGTTTATTTTGATTCCGTATGCATTTACTGTGATAACAGTAACTTGTGTTCATATTGCTCTTTATGTACTTCTCTCGCTCTGAAAGCGTTAATTTTGACAGTCTAATGCAGCGAATGTCACTATTTAAGATTCAGCTGTGGTGATTTATCAAACTATGTTAGAATGACAATTCCACTTTAGAAACATTCATTTATGCATAGTATTGAAGGCCAACATAGTTAATTTTGATTCCGTATGCATTTACTGTGATAACAGCCACATGTGTTCATGTTGTCTCATTATGTGTTTTTCTGGCTCTGAAAGCGTTAATTTTAACGGTCTAATGCAGCGAATGTCACTATTTAAGATTCAGCTGTGGTGATTTATCAAACTATGTTAGAATGACAATTCCACTTTAGAAACATTCATTTATGCATAGTATTGAAGGCCAACATAGTTTATTTTGATTCCGTGTGTATTTTACTGTGATAACAGTAACTTGTGTTCATATTGCTCTTTATGTACTTCTCTCGCTCTCAAAGCGTTAATTTTGACAGTCTAATGCAGCGAATGTCACTGTTTAAGATTCAGCTGTGGTGATTTATCAAACTATGTTAGAATGACAATTCCACTTTAGAAACATTCATTTATGCATAGTATTGAAGGCCAACATAGTTTATTTTGATTCCGTATGCATTTACTGTGATAACAGTAACTTGTGTTCATATTGCTCTTTATGTACTTCTCTCGCTCTCAAAGCGTTAATTTTGACGGTCTAATGCAGCGAATGTCACTATTTAAGATTCAGCTGTGGTGATTTATCAAACTATGTTAGAATAACAATTCCACTTTAGAAACATTCATTTATGCATAGTATTGAAGGCCAACATAGTTTATTTTGATTCCGTATGCAGTTACTGTGAAAACAGCCACATGTGTTCATATTGTCTCATTATGTTTTTTTCTGGCTCTGAAAGCGTCAATTTTGACGGTTTAAGCAGCGAATGTCACTATTTAAGATTCAGCTGTAGTGATTTCTCAAACTATGTTAGAATGACAATTCCACTTTAGAAACATTCATTTATGCATAGTATTGAAGGCCAACATAGTTTATTTTGATTCCGTATGCATTTACTGTGATAACAGTAACTTGTGTTCATATTGCTCTTTATGTACTTCTCTCGCTCTGAAGGCGTTAATTTTGACAGTCTAATGCAGCGAATGTCATTATTTAAGATTCAGCTGTGGTGATTTATCAAACTATGTTAGAATGACAATTCCACTTTAGAAACATTCATTTATGCATAGTATAGAAGGACAAGATAGTTTATTTTGATTCCGTGTGTATTTACTGTGAAAAAAACAAAAATTGTTCATATTGCTCTTTATGTACTTCTCTCGCTCGGAAAGCGTTAATTTTGACAGTCTAATGCAGCGAATGTCACTGTTTAAGATTCAGCTGTGGTGATTTACCAAACTATGTTAGAATGACAATTCCACTTTAGAAACATTCATTTATGCATAGTATTGAAGGCCAACATAGTTTATTTTGATTCCGTATGCATTTACTGTGATAACAGTAACTTGTGTTCATATTACTCTTTATGTACTTCTCTCGCTCTGAAAGCGTTAATTTTGACGGTCTAATGCAGCGAATGTCACTATTTAAGATTCAGCTGTGGTGATTTATCAAACTATGTTAGAATGACAATTCCACTTTAGAAACATTCATTTATGCATAGTATTGAAGGCCAACATAGTTTATTTTGATTCCGTATGCATTTACTGTGATAACAGTAACTTGTGTTCATATTGCTCTTTATGTACTTCTCTCGCTCTGAAAGCGTTAATTTTGACAGTCTAATGCAGCGAATGTCACTATTTAAGATTCAGCTGTGGTGATTTATCAAACTATGTTAGAATGACAATTCCACTTTAGAAACATTCATTTATGCATAGTATTGAAGGCCAACATAGTTAATTTTGATTCCGTATGCATTTACTGTGATAACAGCCACATGTGTTCATGTTGTCTCATTATGTGTTTTTCTGGCTCTGAAAGCGTTAATTTTAACGGTCTAATGCAGCGAATGTCACTATTTAAGATTCAGCTGTGGTGATTTATCAAACTATGTTAGAATGACAATTCCACTTTAGAAACATTCATTTATGCATAGTATAGAAGGACAAGATAGTTTATTTTGATTCCGTGTGTATTTACTGTGAAAAAAACAAAAATTGTTCATATTGCTCTTTATGTACTTCTCTCGCTCGGAAAGCGTTAATTTTGACAGTCTAATGCAGCGAATGTCACTGTTTAAGATTCAGCTGTGGTGATTTACCAAACTATGTTAGAATGACAATTCCACTTTAGAAACATTCATTTATGCATAGTATTGAAGGCCAACATAGTTTATTTTGATTCCGTATGCATTTACTGTGATAACAGTAACTTGTGTTCATATTACTCTTTATGTACTTCTCTCGCTCTGAAAGCGTTAATTTTGACGGTCTAATGCAGCGAATGTCACTATTTAAGATTCAGCTGTGGTGATTTATCAAACTATGTTAGAATGACAATTCCACTTTAGAAACATTCATTTATGCATAGTATTGAAGGCCAACATAGTTTATTTTGATTCCGTATGCATTTACTGTGATAACAGTAACTTGTGTTCATATTGCTCTTTATGTACTTCTCTCGCTCTGAAAGCGTTAATTTTGACAGTCTAATGCAGCGAATGTCACTATTTAAGATTCAGCTGTGGTGATTTATCAAACTATGTTAGAATGACAATTCCACTTTAGAAACATTCATTTATGCATAGTATTGAAGGCCAACATAGTTAATTTTGATTCCGTATGCATTTACTGTGATAACAGCCACATGTGTTCATGTTGTCTCATTATGTGTTTTTCTGGCTCTGAAAGCGTTAATTTTAACGGTCTAATGCAGCGAATGTCACTATTTAAGATTCAGCTGTGGTGATTTATCAAACTATGTTAGAATGACAATTCCACTTTAGAAACATTCATTTATGCATAGTATTGAAGGCCAACATAGTTTATTGTGATTCCGTGTGTATTTTACTGTGATAACAGTAACTTGTGTTCATATTGCTCTTTATGTACTTCTCTCGCTCTCAAAGCGTTAATTTTGACAGTCTAATGCAGCGAATGTCACTGTTTAAGATTCAGCTGTGGTGATTTATCAAACTATGTTAGAATGACAATTCCACTTTAGAAACATTCATTTATGCATAGTATTGAAGGCCAACATAGTTTATTTTGATTCCGTATGCATTTACTGTGATAACAGTAACTTGTGTTCATATTGCTCTTTATGTACTTCTCTCGCTCTCAAAGCGTTAATTTTGACAGTCTAATGCAGCGAATGTCACTATTTAAGATTCAGCTGTGGTCATTTATCAAACTATGTTAGAATAACAATTCCACTTTAGAAACATTCATTTATGCATAGTATTGAAGGCCAACATAGTTTATTTTGATTCCGTATGCAGTTACTGTGAAAACAGCCACATGTGTTCATATTGTCTCATTATGTTTTTTTCTGGCTCTGAAAGCGTCAATTTTGACGGTTTAAGCAGCGAATGTCACTATTTAAGATTCAGCTGTAGTGATTTATCAAACTATGTTAGAATGACAATTCCACTTTAGAAACATTCATTTATGCATAGTATTGAAGGCCAACATAGTTTATTTTGATTCCGTATGCATTTACTGTGATAACAGTAACTTGTGTTCATATTGCTCTTTATGTACTTCTCTCGCTCTCAAAGCGTTAATTTTGACAGTCTAATGCAGCGAATGTCACTGTTTAAGATTCAGCTGTGGTGATTTATCAAACTATGTTAGAATGACAATTCCACTTTAGAAACATTCATTTATGCATAGTATTGAAGGCCAACATAGTTTATTTTGATTCCGTATGCATTTACTGTGATAACAGCCACATGTGTTCATGTTGTCTCATTATGTGTTTTTCTGGCTCTGAAAGCGTTAATTTTAACGGTCTAATGCAGCGAATGTCACTATTTAAGATTCAGCTGTGGTGATTTATCAAACTATGTTAGAATGACAATTCCACTTTAGAAACATTCATTTATGCATAGTATTGAAGGCCAACATAGTTTATTGTGATTCAGTGTGTATTTTACTGTGATAACAGTAACTTGTGTTCATATTGCTCTTTATGTACTTCTCTCGCTCTCAAAGCGTTAATTTTGACAGTCTAATGCAGCGAATGTCACTGTTTAAGATTCAGCTGTGGTGATTTATCAAACTATGTTAGAATGACAATTCCACTTTAGAAACATTCATTTATGCATAGTATTGAAGGCCAACATAGTTTATTTTGATTCCGTATGCATTTACTGTGATAACAGTAACTTGTGTTCATATTGCTCTTTATGTACTTCTCTCGCTCTCAAAGCGTTAATTTTGACGGTCTAATGCAGCGAATGTCACTATTTAAGATTCAGCTGTGGTCATTTATCAAACTATGTTAGAATAACAATTCCACTTTAGAAACATTCATTTATGCATAGTATTGAAGGCCAACATAGTTTATTTTGATTCCGTATGCAGTTACTGTGAAAACAGCCACATGTGTTCATATTGTCTCATTATGTTTTTTTCTGGCTCTGAAAGCGTCAATTTTGACGGTTTAAGCAGCGAATGTCACTATTTAAGATTCAGCTGTAGTGATTTATCAAACTATGTTAGAATGACAATTCCACTTTAGAAACATTCATTTATGCATAGTATTGAAGGCCAACATAGTTTATTTTGATTCCGTATGCATTTACTGTGATAACAGTAACTTGTGTTCATATTGCTCTTTATGTACTTCTCTCGCTCTCAAAGCGTTAATTTTGACAGTCTAATGCAGCGAATGTCACTGTTTAAGATTCAGCTGTGGTGATTTATCAAACTATGTTAGAATGACAATTCCACTTTAGAAACATTCATTTATGCATAGTATTGAAGGCCAACATAGTTTATTTTGATTCCGTGTGTATTTACTGTGAAAAAAACAAAAATTGTTCATCTTGCTCTTTATGTACTTCTCTCGCTCTGAAAGCGTTAATTTTGACAGTCTAATGCAGCGAATGTCACTATTTAAGATTCAGCTGTGGTGATTTATCAAAGCATGTTAGAATGACAATTCCACTTTAGAAACATTCATTTATGCATAGTATTGAAGGACAAGATAGTTTATTTTGATTCCGTGTGTATTTACTGTGAAAAAAACAAAAATTGTTCATGTTGCTCTTTATGTACTTCTCTCGCTCTCAAAGCGTTAATTTTGACAGTCTAATGCAGCGAATGTCACTATTTAAGATTCAGCTGTGGTGATTTATCAAACTATGTTAGAATGACAATTCCACTTTAGAAACATTCATTTATGCATAGTATTGAAGGCCAACATAGTTTATTTTGATTCCGTGTGTATTTTACTGTGATAACAGTAACTTGTGTTCATATTGCTCTTTATGTACTTCTCTCGCTCTCAAAGCGTTAATTTTGACGGTCTAATGCAGCGAATGTCACTATTTAAGATTCAGCTGTAGTGATTTATCAAACTATGTTAGAATGTCAATTCCACTTTAGAAACATTCATTTATGCATAGTATTGAAGGACAAGATAGTTTATTTTGATTCCGTGTGTATTTACTGTGAAAAAAACAAAAATTGTTCATCTTGCTCTTTATGTACTTCTCTCGCTCTGAAAGCGTTAATTTTGACAGTCTAATGCAGCGAATGTCACTATTTAAGATTCAGCTGTGGTGATTTATCAAACTATGTTAGAATGACAATTCCACTTGAGAAACATTCATTTATGCATAGTATTGAAGGCCAACATAGTTTATTTTGATTCCGTGTGTATTTTACTGTGATAACAGTAACTTGTGTTCATATTGTCTCATTATGTTTTTTTCTGGCTCTGAAAGCGTCAATTTTGACGGTTTAAGCAGCGAATGTCACTATTTAAGATTCAGCTGTAGTGATTTATCAAACTATGTTAGAATGACAATTCCACTTTAGAAACATTCATTTATGCATAGTATTGAAGGCCAACATAGTTTATTTTGATTCCGTATGCATTTACTGTGATAACAGTAACTTGTGTTCATATTGCTCTTTATGTACTTCTCTCGCTCTGAAGGCGTTAATTTTGACAGTCTAATGCAGCGAATGTCATTATTTAAGATTCAGCTGTGGTGATTTATCAAACTATGTTAGAATGACAATTCCACTTTAGAAACATTCATTTATGCATAGTATAGAAGGACAAGATAGTTTATTTTGATTCCGTGTGTATTTACTGTGAAAAAAACAAAAATTGTTCATATTGCTCTTTATGTACTTATCTCGCTCGGAAAGCGTTAATTTTGACAGTCTAATGCAGCGAATGTCACTGTTTAAGATTCAGCTGTGGTGATTTACCAAACTATGTTAGAATGACAATTCCACTTTAGAAACATTCATTTATGCATAGTATTGAAGGCCAACATAGTTTATTTTGATTCCGTATGCATTTACTGTGATAACAGTAACTTGTGTTCATATTACTCTTTATGTACTTCTCTCGCTCTGAAAGCGTTAATTTTGACGGTCTAATGCAGCGAATGTCACTATTTAAGATTCAGCTGTGGTGATTTATCAAACTATGTTAGAATGACAATTCCACTTTAGAAACATTCATTTATGCATAGTATTGAAGGCCAACATAGTTTATTTTGATTCCGTATGCATTTACTGTGATAACAGTAACTTGTGTTCATATTGCTCTTTATGTACTTCTCTCGCTCTGAAAGCGTTAATTTTGACAGTCTAATGCAGCGAATGTCACTATTTAAGATTCAGCTGTGGTGATTTATCAAACTATGTTAGAATGACAATTCCACTTTAGAAACATTCATTTATGCATAGTATTGAAGGCCAACATAGTTTATTTTGATTCCGTATGCATTTACTGTGATAACAGTAACTTGTGTTCATATTGCTCTTTATGTACTTCTCTCGCTTTGAAAGCGTTAATTTTGACAGTCTAATGCAGCGAATGTCACTATTTAAGATTCAGCTGTGGTGATTTATCAAACTATGTTAGAATGACAATTCCACTTTAGAAACATTCATTTATGCATAGTATTGAAGGCCAACATAGTTTATTTAGATTCCGTATGCATTTACTGTGAAAAAAACAAAAATTGTTCATATTGCTCTTTATGTACTTCTCTCGCTCTCAAAGCGTTAATTTTGACGGTCTAATGCAGCGAATGTCACTATTTAAGATTCAGCTGTGGTGATTTATCAAACTATGTTAGAATGACAATTCCACTTTAGAAACATTCATTTATGCATAGTATTGAAGGCCAACATAGTTAATTTTGATTCCGTATGCATTTACTGTGATAACAGCCACATGTGTTCATGTTGTCTCATTATGTGTTTTTCTGGCTCTGAAAGCGTTAATTTTAACGGTCTAATGCAGCGAATGTCTCTATTTAAGATTCAGCTGTGGTGATTTATCAAACTATGTTAGAATGACAATTCCACTTTAGAAACATTCATTTATGCATAGTATTGAAGGCCAACATAGTTTATTTTGATTCCGTATGCATTTACTGTGAAAAAAACAAAAATTGTTCATATTGCTCTTTTTGTACTTCTCTCGCTCTGAAAGCGTTAATTTTGACAGTCTAATGCAGCGAATGTCACTATTTAAGATTCAGCTGTGGTGATTTATCAAACTATGTTAGAATGACAATTCCACTTTAGAAACATTCATTTATGCATAGTATTGAAGGCCAACATAGTTTATTTTGATTCCGTATGCATTTACTATGATAACAGTAACTTGTGTTCATATTGCTCTTTATGTACTTCTCTCGCTCTGAAAGCGTTAATTTTGACGGTCTAATGCAGCGAATGTCACTATTTAAGATTCAGCTGTGGTGATTTATCAAACTATGTTAGAATGACAATTCCACTTTAGAAACATTCATTTATGCATAGTATTGAAGGCCAACATAGTTTATTTTGATTCCGTATGCATTTACTGTGATAACAGTAACTTGTGTTCATATTGCTCTTTATGTACTTCTCTCGCTCTGAAAGCGTTAATTTTGACAGTCTAATGCAGCGAATGTCACTATTTAAGATTCAGCTGTGGTGATTTATCAAACTATGTTAGAATGACAATTCCACTTTAGAAACATTCATTTATGCATAGTATTGAAGGCCAACATAGTTTATTTTGATTCCGTATGCATTTACTGTGATAACAGTAACTTGTGTTCATATTGCTCTTTATGTACTTCTCTCGCTTTGAAAGCGTTAATTTTGACAGTCTAATGCAGCGAATGTCACTATTTAAGATTCAGCTGTGGTGATTTATCAAACTATGTTAGAATGACAATTCCACTTTAGAAACATTCATTTATGCATAGTATTGAAGGCCAACATAGTTTATTTTGATTCCGTATGCATTTACTATGATAACAGTAACTTGTGTTCATATTGCTCTTTATGTACTTCTCTCGCTCTGAAAGCGTTAATTTTGACGGTCTAATGCAGCGAATGTCACTATTTAAGATTCAGCTGTGGTGATTTATCAAACTATGTTAGAATGACAATTCCACTTTAGAAACATTCATTTATGCATAGTATTGAAGGCCAACATAGTTTATTTTGATTCCGTATGCATTTACTGTGATAACAGTAACTTGTGTTCATATTGCTCTTTATGTACTTCTCTCGCTCTGAAAGCGTTAATTTTGACAGTCTAATGCAGCGAATGTCACTATTTAAGATTCAGCTGTGGTGATTTATCAAACTATGTTAGAATGACAATTCCACTTTAGAAACATTCATTTATGCATAGTATTGAAGGCCAACATAGTTTATTTTGATTCCGTATGCATTTACTGTGATAACAGTAACTTGTGTTCATATTGCTCTTTATGTACTTCTCTCGCTTTGAAAGCGTTAATTTTGACAGTCTAATGCAGCGAATGTCACTATTTAAGATTCAGCTGTGGTGATTTATCAAACTATGTTAGAATGACAATTCCACTTTAGAAACATTCATTTATGCATAGTATTGAAGGCCAACATAGTTAATTTTGATTCCGTATGCATTTACTGTGATAACAGCCACATGTGTTCATGTTGTCTCATTATGTGTTTTTCTGGCTCTGAAAGCGTTAATTTTAACGGTCTAATGCAGCGAATGTCTCTATTTAAGATTCAGCTGTGGTGATTTATCAAACTATGTTAGAATGACAATTCCACTTTAGAAACATTCATTTATGCATAGTATTGAAGGCCAACATAGTTTATTTTGATTCCGTATGCATTTACTGTGAAAAAAACAAAAATTGTTCATATTGCTCTTTATGTACTTCTCTCGCTCTGAAAGCGTTAATTTTGACAGTCTAATGCAGCGAATGTCACTATTTAAGATTCAGCTGTGGTGATTTATCAAACTATGTTAGAATGACAATTCCACTTTAGAAACATTCATTTATGCATAGTATTGAAGGCCAACATAGTTTATTTTGATTCCGTATGCATTTACTATGATAACAGTAACTTGTGTTCATATTGCTCTTTATGTACTTCTCTCGCTCTGAAAGCGTTAATTTTGACGGTCTAATGCAGCGAATGTCACTATTTAAGATTCAGCTGTGGTGATTTATCAAACTATGTTAGAATGACAATTCCACTTTAGAAACATTCATTTATGCATAGTATTGAAGGCCAACATAGTTTATTTTGATTCCGTATGCATTTACTGTGAAAAAAACAAAAATTGTTCATATTGCTCTTTATGTACTTCTCTCGCTCTGAAAGCGTTAATTTTGACAGTCTAATGCAGCGAATGTCACTATTTAAGATTCAGCTGTGGTGATTTATCAAACTATGTTAGAATGACAATTCCACTTTAGAAACATTCATTTATGCATAGTATTGAAGGCCAACATAGTTTATTTTGATTCCGTATGCATTTACTGTGATAACAGCCACATGTGTTCATGTTGTCTCATTATGTGTTTTTCTGGCTCTGAAAGCGTTAATTTTAACGGTCTAATGCAGCGAATGTCTCTATTTAAGATTCAGCTGTGGTGATTTATCAAACTATGTTAGAATGACAATTCCACTTTAGAAACATTCATTTATGCATAGTATTGAAGGCCAACATAGTTTATTTTGATTCCGTATGCATTTACTGTGATAACAGCCACATGTGTTCATATTGTCTCATTATGTGTTTTTCTGGCTCTGAAAGCGTTAATTTTAACGGTCTAATGCAGCGAATGTCTCTATTTAAGATTCAGCTGTGGTGATTTATCAAACTATGTTAGAATGACAATTCCACTTTAGAAACATTCATTTATGCATAGTATTGAAGGCCAACATAGTTTATTTTGATTCCGTATGCATTTACTGTGATAACAGCCACATGTGTTCATATTGTCTCATTATGTGTTTTTCTGGCTCTGAAAGCGTCAATTTCAACGGTCTAATGCAGCGAATGTCACTATTTAAGATTCAGCTGTGGTGATTTATCAAACTATGTTAGAATGACAATTCCACTTTAGAAACATTCATTTATGCATAGTATTGAAGGCCAACATAGTTTATTTTGATTCCGTATGCATTTACTGTGAAAAAAACAAAAATTGTTCATATTGCTCTTTATGTACTTCTCTCGCTCTGAAAGCGTTAATTTCAACGGTCTAATGCAGCGAATGTCACTGTTTAAGATTCAGCTGTGGTGATTTATCAAACTATGTTAGAATGACAATTCCACTTTAGAAACATTCATTTATGCATAGTATTGAAGGCCAACATAGTTTATTTTGATTCCGTATGCATTTACTGTGATAACAGCCACATGTGTTCATGTTGTCTCATTATGTGTTTTTCTGGCTCTGAAAGCGTTAATTTTAACGGTCTAATGCAGCGAATGTCACTATTTAAGATTCAGCTGTGGTGATTTATCAAACTATGTTAGAATGACAATTCCACTTTAGAAACATTCATTTATGCATAGTATTGAAGGCCAACATAGTTTATTTTGATTCCGTGTGTATTTACTGTGAAAAAAACAAAAATTGTTCATATTGCTCTTTATGTACTTCTCTCGCTCTGAAAGCGTTAATTTCAACGTTCTAATGCAGCGAATGTCACTGTTTAAGATTCAGCTGTGGTGATTTATCAAACTATGTTAGAATGACAATTCCACTTTAGAAACATTCATTTATGCATAGTATTGAAGGCCAACATAGTTTATTTTGATTCCGTATGCAGTTACTGTGAAAACAGCCACATGTGTTCATGTTGTCTCATTATGTGTTTTTCTGGCTCTGAAAGCGTTAATTTTAACGGTCTAATGCAGCGAATGTCACTATTTAAGATTCAGCTGTGGTGATTTATCAAACTATGTTAGAATGACAATTCCACTTTAGAAACATTCATTTATGCATAGTATTGAAGGCCAACATAGTTTATTTTGATTCCGTATGCATTTACTGTGAAAAAAACAAAAATTGTTCATATTGCTCTTTATGTACTTCTCTCGCTCTGAAAGCGTTAATTTTGACAGTCTAATGCAGCGAATGTCACTATTTAAGATTCAGCTGTGGTGATTTATCAAACTATGTTAGAATGACAATTCCACTTTAGAAACATTCATTTATGCATAGTATTGAAGGCCAACATAGTTTATTTTGATTCCGTATGCATTTACTGTGATAACAGCCACATGTGTTCATGTTGTCTCATTATGTGTTTTTCTGGCTCTGAAAGCGTTAATTTTAACGGTCTAATGCAGCGAATGTCTCTATTTAAGATTCAGCTGTGGTGATTTATCAAACTATGTTAGAATGACAATTCCACTTTAGAAACATTCATTTATGCATAGTATTGAAGGCCAACATAGTTTATTTTGATTCCGTATGCATTTACTGTGATAACAGCCACATGTGTTCATATTGTCTCATTATGTGTTTTTCTGGCTCTGAAAGCGTTAATTTTAACGGTCTAATGCAGCGAATGTCTCTATTTAAGATTCAGCTGTGGTGATTTATCAAACTATGTTAGAATGACAATTCCACTTTAGAAACATTCATTTATGCATAGTATTGAAGGCCAACATAGTTTATTTTGATTCCGTATGCATTTACTGTGATAACAGCCACATGTGTTCATATTGTCTCATTATGTGTTTTTCTGGCTCTGAAAGCGTCAATTTCAACGGTCTAATGCAGCGAATGTCACTATTTAAGATTCAGCTGTGGTGATTTATCAAACTATGTTAGAATGACAATTCCACTTTAGAAACATTCATTTATGCATAGTATTGAAGGCCAACATAGTTTATTTTGATTCCGTATGCATTTACTGTGAAAAAAACAAAAATTGTTCATATTGCTCTTTATGTACTTCTCTCGCTCTGAAAGCGTTAATTTCAACGGTCTAATGCAGCGAATGTCACTGTTTAAGATTCAGCTGTGGTGATTTATCAAACTATGTTAGAATGACAATTCCACTTTAGAAACATTCATTTATGCATAGTATTGAAGGCCAACATAGTTTATTTTGATTCCGTATGCATTTACTGTGATAACAGCCACATGTGTTCATGTTGTCTCATTATGTGTTTTTCTGGCTCTGAAAGCGTTAATTTTAACGGTCTAATGCAGCGAATGTCACTATTTAAGATTCAGCTGTGGTGATTTATCAAACTATGTTAGAATGACAATTCCACTTTAGAAACATTCATTTATGCATAGTATTGAAGGCCAACATAGTTTATTTTGATTCCGTGTGTATTTACTGTGAAAAAAACAAAAATTGTTCATATTGCTCTTTATGTACTTCTCTCGCTCTGAAAGCGTTAATTTCAACGTTCTAATGCAGCGAATGTCACTGTTTAAGATTCAGCTGTGGTGATTTATCAAACTATGTTAGAATGACAATTCCACTTTAGAAACATTCATTTATGCATAGTATTGAAGGCCAACATAGTTTATTTTGATTCCGTATGCAGTTACTGTGAAAACAGCCACATGTGTTCATATTGTCTCATTATGTGTTTTTCTGGCTCTGAAAGCGTCAATTTTGACGGTTTAAGCAGCGAATGTCACTGTTTAAGATTCAGCTGTGGTGATTTATCAAACTATGTTAGAATGACAATTCCACTTTAGAAACATTCATTTATGCATAGTATTGAAGGACAAGATAGTTTATTTTGATTCCGTGTGTATTTACTGTGAAAAAAACAAAAATTGTTCATATTGCTCTTTATGTACTTCTCTCGCTCTCAAAGCGTTAATTTTGACGGTCTAATGCAGCGAATGTCACTATTTAAGATTCAGCTGTGGTGATTTATCAAACTATGTTAGAATGACAATTCCACTTTAGAAACATTCATTTATGCATAGTATTGAAGGCCAACATAGTTTATTTTGATTTCGTGTGTATTTACTGTGAAAAAAACAAAAATTGTTCATATTGCTCTTTATGTACTTCTCTCGCTCGGAAAGCGTTAATTTTGACGGTCTAATGCAGCGAATGTCACTATTTAAGATTCAGCTGTGGTGATTTATCAAACTATGTTAGAATGACAATTCCACTTTAGAAACATTCATTTATGCATAGTATTGAAGGCCAACATAGTTTATTTTGATTCCGTATGTATTTACTGTGAAAAAAACAAAAATTGTTCATATTGCTCTTTATGTACTTCTCTCGCTCTGAAAGCGTTAATTTTGACAGTCTAATGCAGCGAATGTCACTATTTAAGATTCAGCTGTGGTGATTTATCAAACTATGTTAGAATGACAATTCCACTTTAGAAACATTCATTTATGCATAGTATTGAAGGCCAACATAGTTTATTTTGATTCCGTATGCATTTACTGTGAAAAAAACAAAAATTGTTCATATTGCTCTTTATGTACTTCTCTCGCTCTGAAAGCGTTAATTTTGACAGTCTAATGCAGCGAATGTCACTATTTAAGATTCAGCTGTGGTGATTTATCAATCTATGTTAGAATGACAATTCCACTTTAGAAACATTCATTTATGCATAGTATTGAAGGCCAACATAGTTTATTTTGATTCCGTATGCATTTACTGTGATAACAGCCACATGTGTTCATGTTGTCTCATTATGTGTTTTTCTGGCTCTGAAAGCGTCAATTTCAACGGTCTAATGCAGCGAATGTCACTATTTAAGATTCAGCTGTGGTGATTTATCAAACTATGTTAGAATGACAATTCTACTTTAGAAACATTCATTTATGCATAGTATTGAAGGCCAACATAGTTTATTTTGATTCCGTATGCATTTACTGTGAAAAAAACAAAAATTGTTCATATTGCTCTTTATGTACTTCTCTCGCTCTGAAAGCGTTAATTTTGACAGTCTAATGCAGCGAATGTCACTATTTAAGATTCAGCTGTGGTGATTTATCAAACTATGTTAGAATGACAATTCCACTTTAGAAACATTCATTTATGCATAGTATTGAAGGCCAACATAGTTTATTTTGATTCCGTATGCATTTACTGTGATAACAGCCACATGTGTTCATGTTGTCTCATTATGTGTTTTTCTGGCTCTGAAAGCGTTAATTTTAACGGTCTAATGCAGCGAATGTCTCTATTTAAGATTCAGCTGTGGTGATTTATCAAACTATGTTAGAATGACAATTCCACTTTAGAAACATTCATTTATGCATAGTATTGAAGGCCAACATAGTTTATTTTGATTCCGTGTGTATTTACTGTGAAAAAAACAAAAATTGTTCATATTGCTCTTTATGTACTTCTCTCGCTCTGAAAGCGTTAATTTTGACAGTCTAATGCAGCGAATGTCACTATTTAAGATTCAGCTGTGGTGATTTATCAAACTATGTTAGAATGACAATTCCACTTTAGAAACATTCATTTATGCATAGTATTGAAGGCCAACATAGTTTATTTTGATTCCGTATGCATTTACTGTGATAACAGTAACTTGTGTTCATATTGCTCTTTATGTACTTCTCTCGCTTTGAAAGCGTTAATTTTGACAGTCTAATGCAGCGAATGTCACTATTTAAGATTCAGCTGTGGTGATTTATCAAACTATGTTAGAATGACAATTCCACTTTAGAAACATTCATTTATGCATAGTATTGAAGGCCAACATAGTTTATTTAGATTCCGTATGCATTTACTGTGAAAAAAACAAAAATTGTTCATATTGCTCTTTATGTACTTCTCTCGCTCTCAAAGCGTTAATTTTGACAGTCTAATGCAGCGAATGTCACTATTTAAGATTCAGCTGTGGTGATTTATCACACTATGTTAGAATGACAATTCCACTTTAGAAACATTCATTTATGCATAGTATTGAAGGCCAACATAGTTAATTTTGATTCCGTATGCATTTACTGTGATAACAGCCACATGTGTTCATGTTGTCTCATTATGTGTTTTTCTGGCTCTGAAAGCGTTAATTTTAACGGTCTAATGCAGCGAATGTCTCTATTTAAGATTCAGCTGTGGTGATTTATCAAACTATGTTAGAATGACAATTCCACTTTAGAAACATTCATTTATGCATAGTATTGAAGGCCAACATAGTTTATTTTGATTCCGTATGCATTTACTGTGAAAAAAACAAAAATTGTTCATATTGCTCTTTATGTACTTCTCTCGCTCTGAAAGCGTTAATTTTGACAGTCTAATGCAGCGAATGTCACTATTTAAGATTCAGCTGTGGTGATTTATCAAACTATGTTAGAATGACAATTCCACTTTAGAAACATTCATTTATGCATAGTATTGAAGGCCAACATAGTTTATTTTGATTCCGTATGCATTTACTGTGATAACAGCCACATGTGTTCATGTTGTCTCATTATGTGTTTTTCTGGCTCTGAAAGCGTTAATTTTAACGGTCTAATGCAGCGAATGTCTCTATTTAAGATTCAGCTGTGGTGATTTATCAAACTATGTTAGAATGACAATTCCACTTTAGAAACATTCATTTATGCATAGTATTGAAGGCCAACATAGTTTATTTTGATTCCGTATGCATTTACTGTGATAACAGCCACATGTGTTCATATTGTCTCATTATGTGTTTTTCTGGCTCTGAAAGCGTCAATTTCAACGGTCTAATGCAGCGAATGTCACTATTTAAGATTCAGCTGTGGTGATTTATCAAACTATGTTAGAATGACAATTCCACTTTAGAAACATTCATTTATGCATAGTATTGAAGGCCAACATAGTTTATTTTGATTCCGTATGCATTTACTGTGAAAAAAACAAAAATTGTTCATATTGCTCTTTATGTACTTCTCTCGCTCTGAAAGCGTTAATTTCAACGGTCTAATGCAGCGAATGTCACTGTTTAAGATTCAGCTGTGGTGATTTATCAAACTATGTTAGAATGACAATTCCACTTTAGAAACATTCATTTATGCATAGTATTGAAGGCCAACATAGTTTATTTTGATTCCGTATGCATTTACTGTGATAACAGCCACATGTGTTCATGTTGTCTCATTATGTGTTTTTCTGGCTCTGAAAGCGTTAATTTTAACGGTCTAATGCAGCGAATGTCACTATTTAAGATTCAGCTGTGGTGATTTATCAAACTATGTTAGAATGACAATTCCACTTTAGAAACATTCATTTATGCATAGTATTGAAGGCCAACATAGTTTATTTTGATTCCGTGTGTATTTACTGTGAAAAAAACAAAAATTGTTCATATTGCTCTTTATGTACTTCTCTCGCTCTGAAAGCGTTAATTTCAACGTTCTAATGCAGCGAATGTCACTGTTTAAGATTCAGCTGTGGTGATTTATCAAACTATGTTAGAATGACAATTCCACTTTAGAAACATTCATTTATGCATAGTATTGAAGGCCAACATAGTTTATTTTGATTCCGTATGCAGTTACTGTGAAAACAGCCACATGTGTTCATATTGTCTCATTATGTGTTTTTCTGGCTCTGAAAGCGTCAATTTTGACGGTTTAAGCAGCGAATGTCACTGTTTAAGATTCAGCTGTGGTGATTTATCAAACTATGTTAGAATGACAATTCCACTTTAGAAACATTCATTTATGCATAGTATTGAAGGACAAGATAGTTTATTTTGATTCCGTGTGTATTTACTGTGAAAAAAACAAAAATTGTTCATATTGCTCTTTATGTACTTCTCTCGCTCTCAAAGCGTTAATTTTGACGGTCTAATGCAGCGAATGTCACTATTTAAGATTCAGCTGTGGTGATTTATCAAACTATGTTAGAATGACAATTCCACTTTAGAAACATTCATTTATGCATAGTATTGAAGGCCAACATAGTTTATTTTGATTTCGTGTGTATTTACTGTGAAAAAAACAAAAATTGTTCATATTGCTCTTTATGTACTTCTCTCGCTCGGAAAGCGTTAATTTTGACGGTCTAATGCAGCGAATGTCACTATTTAAGATTCAGCTGTGGTGATTTATCAAACTATGTTAGAATGACAATTCCACTTTAGAAACATTCATTTATGCATAGTATTGAAGGCCAACATAGTTTATTTTGATTCCGTATGCATTTACTGTGAAAAAAACAAAAATTGTTCATATTGCTCTTTATGTACTTCTCTCGCTCTGAAAGCGTTAATTTTGACAGTCTAATGCAGCGACTGTCACTATTTAAGATTCAGCTGTGGTGATTTATCAATCTATGTTAGAATGACAATTCCACTTTAGAAACATTCATTTATGCATAGTATTGAAGGCCAACATAGTTTATTTTGATTCCGTATGCATTTACTGTGATAACAGCCACATGTGTTCATGTTGTCTCATTATGTGTTTTTCTGGCTCTGAAAGCGTCAATTTCAACGGTCTAATGCAGCGAATGTCACTATTTAAGATTCAGCTGTGGTGATTTATCAAACTATGTTAGAATGACAATTCCACTTTAGAAACATTCATTTATGCATAGTATTGAAGGCCAACATAGTTTATTTTGATTCCGTATGCATTTACTGTGATAACAGTAACTTGTGTTCATATTGCTCTTTATGTACTTCTCTCGCTTTGAAAGCGTTAATTTTGACAGTCTAATGCAGCGAATGTCACTATTTAAGATTCAGCTGTGGTGATTTATCAAACTATGTTAGAATGACAATTCCACTTTAGAAACATTCATTTATGCATAGTATTGAAGGCCAACATAGTTTATTTAGATTCCGTATGCATTTACTGTGAAAAAAACAAAAATTGTTCATATTGCTCTTTATGTACTTCTCTCGCTCTCAAAGCGTTAATTTTGACAGTCTAATGCAGCGAATGTCACTATTTAAGATTCAGCTGTGGTGATTTATCACACTATGTTAGAATGACAATTCCACTTTAGAAACATTCATTTATGCATAGTATTGAAGGCCAACATAGTTAATTTTGATTCCGTATGCATTTACTGTGATAACAGCCACATGTGTTCATGTTGTCTCATTATGTGTTTTTCTGGCTCTGAAAGCGTTAATTTTAACGGTCTAATGCAGCGAATGTCTCTATTTAAGATTCAGCTGTGGTGATTTATCAAACTATGTTAGAATGACAATTCCACTTTAGAAACATTCATTTATGCATAGTATTGAAGGCCAACATAGTTTATTTTGATTCCGTATGCATTTACTGTGAAAAAAACAAAAATTGTTCATATTGCTCTTTATGTACTTCTCTCGCTCTGAAAGCGTTAATTTTGACAGTCTAATGCAGCGAATGTCACTATTTAAGATTCAGCTGTGGTGATTTATCAAACTATGTTAGAATGACAATTCCACTTTAGAAACATTCATTTATGCATAGTATTGAAGGCCAACATAGTTTATTTTGATTCCGTATGCATTTACTGTGATAACAGCCACATGTGTTCATGTTGTCTCATTATGTGTTTTTCTGGCTCTGAAAGCGTTAATTTTAACGGTCTAATGCAGCGAATGTCTCTATTTAAGATTCAGCTGTGGTGATTTATCAAACTATGTTAGAATGACAATTCCACTTTAGAAACATTCATTTATGCATAGTATTGAAGGCCAACATAGTTTATTTTGATTCCGTATGCATTTACTGTGATAACAGCCACATGTGTTCATATTGTCTCATTATGTGTTTTTCTGGCTCTGAAAGCGTCAATTTCAACGGTCTAATGCAGCGAATGTCACTGTTTAAGATTCAGCTGTGGTGATTTATCAAACTATGTTAGAATGACAATTCCACTTTAGAAACATTCATTTATGCATAGTATTGAAGGCCAACATAGTTTATTTTGATTCCGTATGCATTTACTGTGAAAAAAACAAAAATTGTTCATATTGCTCTTTATGTACTTCTCTCGCTCTGAAAGCGTTAATTTCAACGGTCTAATGCAGCGAATGTCACTGTTTAAGATTCAGCTGTGGTGATTTATCAAACTATGTTAGAATGACAATTCCACTTTAGAAACATTCATTTATGCATAGTATTGAAGGCCAACATAGTTTATTTTGATTCCGTATGCATTTACTGTGATAACAGCCACATGTGTTCATGTTGTCTCATTATGTGTTTTTCTGGCTCTGAAAGCGTTAATTTTAACGGTCTAATGCAGCGAATGTCACTATTTAAGATTCAGCTGTGGTGATTTATCAAACTATGTTAGAATGACAATTCCACTTTAGAAACATTCATTTATGCATAGTATTGAAGGCCAACATAGTTTATTTTGATTCCGTGTGTATTTACTGTGAAAAAAACAAAAATTGTTCATATTGCTCTTTATGTACTTCTCTCGCTCTGAAAGCGTTAATTTCAACGGTCTAATGCAGCGAATGTCACTGTTTAAGATTCAGCTGTGGTGATTTATCAAACTATGTTAGAATGACAATTCCACTTTAGAAACATTCATTTATGCATAGTATTGAAGGCCAACATAGTTTATTTTGATTCCGTATGCAGTTACTGTGAAAACAGCCACATGTGTTCATATTGTCTCATTATGTGTTTTTCTGGCTCTGAAAGCGTCAATTTTGACGGTTTAAGCAGCGAATGTCACTGTTTAAGATTCAGCTGTGGTGATTTATCAAACTATGTTAGAATGACAATTCCACTTTAGAAACATTCATTTATGCATAGTATTGAAGGACAAGATAGTTTATTTTGATTCCGTGTGTATTTACTGTGAAAAAAACAAAAATTGTTCATATTGCTCTTTATGTACTTCTCTCGCTCTCAAAGCGTTAATTTTGACGGTCTAATGCAGCGAATGTCACTATTTAAGATTCAGCTGTGGTGATTTATCAAACTATGTTAGAATGACAATTCCACTTTAGAAACATTCATTTATGCATAGTATTGAAGGCCAACATAGTTTATTTTGATTTCGTGTGTATTTACTGTGAAAAAAACAAAAATTGTTCATATTGCTCTTTATGTACTTCTCTCGCTCTGAAAGCGTTAATTTTGACAGTCTAATGCAGCGAATGTCACTATTTAAGATTCAGCTGTGGTGATTTATCAAACTATGTTAGAATGACAATTCCACTTTAGAAACATTCATTTATGCATAGTATTGAAGGCCAACATAGTTTATTTTGATTCCGTATGCATTTACTGTGATAACAGCCACATGTGTTCATGTTGTCTCATTATGTGTTTTTCTGGCTCTGAAAGCGTTAATTTTAACGGTCTAATGCAGCGAATGTCTCTATTTAAGATTCAGCTGTGGTGATTTATCAAACTATGTTAGAATGACAATTCCACTTTAGAAACATTCATTTATGCATAGTATTGAAGGCCAACATAGTTTATTTTGATTCCGTATGCATTTACTGTGATAACAGCCACATGTGTTCATATTGTCTCATTATGTGTTTTTCTGGCTCTGAAAGCGTCAATTTCAACGGTCTAATGCAGCGAATGTCACTATTTAAGATTCAGCTGTGGTGATTTATCAAACTATGTTAGAATGACAATTCCACTTTAGAAACATTCATTTATGCATAGTATTGAAGGCCAACATAGTTTATTTTGATTCCGTATGCATTTACTGTGAAAAAAACAAAAATTGTTCACATTGCTCTTTATGTACTTCTCTCGCTCTGAAAGCGTTAATTTCAACGGTCTAATGCAGCGAATGTCACTGTTTAAGATTCAGCTGTGGTGATTTATCAAACTATGTTAGAATGACAATTCCACTTTAGAAACATTCATTTATGCATAGTATTGAAGGCCAACATAGTTTATTTTGATTCCGTATGCATTTACTGTGATAACAGCCACATGTGTTCATGTTGTCTCATTATGTGTTTTTCTGGCTCTGAAAGCGTTAATTTTAACGGTCTAATGCAGCGAATGTCACTATTTAAGATTCAGCTGTGGTGATTTATCAAACTATGTTAGAATGACAATTCCACTTTAGAAACATTCATTTATGCATAGTATTGAAGGCCAACATAGTTTATTTTGATTCCGTGTGTATTTACTGTGAAAAAAACAAAAATTGTTCATATTGCTCTTTATGTACTTCTCTCGCTCTGAAAGCGTTAATTTCAACGTTCTAATGCAGCGAATGTCACTGTTTAAGATTCAGCTGTGGTGATTTATCAAACTATGTTAGAATGACAATTCCACTTTAGAAACATTCATTTATGCATAGTATTGAAGGCCAACATAGTTTATTTTGATTCCGTATGCAGTTACTGTGAAAACAGCCACATGTGTTCATATTGTCTCATTATGTGTTTTTCTGGCTCTGAAAGCGTCAATTTTGACGGTTTAAGCAGCGAATGTCACTGTTTAAGATTCAGCTGTGGTGATTTATCAAACTATGTTAGAATGACAATTCCACTTTAGAAACATTCATTTATGCATAGTATTGAAGGACAAGATAGTTTATTTTGATTCCGTGTGTATTTACTGTGAAAAAAACAAAAATTGTTCATATTGCTCTTTATGTACTTCTCTCGCTCTCAAAGCGTTAATTTTGACAGTCTAATGCAGCGAATGTCACTATTTAAGATTCAGCTGTGGTGATTTATCAAACTATGTTAGAATGACAATTCCACTTTAGAAACATTCATTTATGCATAGTATTGAAGGCCAACATAGTTTATTTAGATTCCGTATGCATTTACTGTGAAAAAAACAAAAATTGTTCATATTGCTCTTTATGTACTTCTCTCGCTCTCAAAGCGTTAATTTTGACGGTCTAATGCAGCGAATGTCACTATTTAAGATTCAGCTGTGGTGATTTATCAAACTATGTTAGAATGACAATTCCACTTTAGAAACATTCATTTATGCATAGTATTGAAGGCCAACATAGTTAATTTTGATTCCGTATGCATTTACTGTGATAACAGCCACATGTGTTCATGTTGTCTCATTATGTGTTTTTCTGGCTCTGAAAGCGTTAATTTTAACGGTCTAATGCAGCGAATGTCTCTATTTAAGATTCAGCTGTGGTGATTTATCAAACTATGTTAGAATGACAATTCCACTTTAGAAACATTCATTTATGCATAGTATTGAAGGCCAACATAGTTTATTTTGATTCCGTATGCATTTACTGTGAAAAAAACAAAAATTGTTCATATTGCTCTTTATGTACTTCTCTCGCTCTGAAAGCGTTAATTTTGACAGTCTAATGCAGCGAATGTCACTATTTAAGATTCAGCTGTGGTGATTTATCAAACTATGTTAGAATGACAATTCCACTTTAGAAACATTCATTTATGCATAGTATTGAAGGCCAACATAGTTAATTTTGATTCCGTATGCATTTACTGTGATAACAGCCACATGTGTTCATGTTGTCTCATTATGTGTTTTTCTGGCTCTGAAAGCGTTAATTTTAACGGTCTAATGCAGCGAATGTCTCTATTTAAGATTCAGCTGTGGTGATTTATCAAACTATGTTAGAATGACAATTCCACTTTAGAAACATTCATTTATGCATAGTATTGAAGGCCAACATAGTTTATTTTGATTCCGTATGCATTTACTGTGAAAAAAACAAAAATTGTTCATATTGCTCTTTATGTACTTCTCTCGCTCTGAAAGCGTTAATTTTGACAGTCTAATGCAGCGAATGTCACTATTTAAGATTCAGCTGTGGTGATTTATCAAACTATGTTAGAATGACAATTCCACTTTAGAAACATTCATTTATGCATAGTATTGAAGGCCAACATAGTTTATTTTGATTCCGTATGCATTTACTGTGATAACAGTAACTTGTGTTCATATTGCTCTTTATGTACTTCTCTCGCTTTGAAAGCGTCAATTTTGACAGTCTAATGCAGCGAATGTCACTATTTAAGATTCAGCTGTGGTGATTTATCAAACTATGTTAGAATGACAATTCCACTTTAGAAACATTCATTTATGCATAGTATTGAAGGCCAACATAGTTTATTTAGATTCCGTATGCATTTACTGTGAAAAAAACAAAAATTGTTCATATTGCTCTTTATGTACTTCTCTCGCTCTCAAAGCGTTAATTTTGACGGTCTAATGCAGCGAATGTCACTATTTAAGATTCAGCTGTGGTGATTTATCAAACTATGTTAGAATGACAATTCCACTTTAGAAACATTCATTTATGCATAGTATTGAAGGCCAACATAGTTTATTTTGATTCCGTATGCATTTACTGTGATAACAGTAACTTGTGTTCATATTGCTCTTTATGTACTTCTCTCGCTCTGAAAGCGTTAATTTTGACAGTCTAATGCAGCGAATGTCACTATTTAAGATTCAGCTGTGGTGATTTATCAAACTATGTTAGAATGACAATTCCACTTTAGAAACATTCATTTATGCATAGTATTGAAGGCCAACATAGTTTATTTTGATTCCGTATGCAGTTACTGTGAAAACAGCCACATGTGTTCATATTGTCTCATTATGTGTTTTTCTGGCTCTGAAAGCGTCAATTTTGACGGTTTAAGCAGCGAATGTCACTGTTTAAGATTCAGCTGTGGTGATTTATCAAACTATGTTAGAATGACAATTCCACTTTAGAAACATTCATTTATGCATAGTATTGAAGGACAAGATAGTTTATTTTGATTCCGTGTGTATTTACTGTGAAAAAAACAAAAATTGTTCATATTGCTCTTTATGTACTTCTCTCGCTCTCAAAGCGTTAATTTTGACGGTCTAATGCAGCGAATGTCACTATTTAAGATTCAGCTGTGGTGATTTATCAAACTATGTTAGAATGACAATTCCACTTTAGAAACATTCATTTATGCATAGTATTGAAGGCCAACATAGTTTATTTTGATTTCGTGTGTATTTACTGTGAAAAAAACAAAAATTGTTCATATTGCTCTTTATGTACTTCTCTCGCTCGGAAAGCGTTAATTTTGACGGTCTAATGCAGCGAATGTCACTATTTAAGATTCAGCTGTGGTGATTTATCAAACTATGTTAGAATGACAATTCCACTTTAGAAACATTCATTTATGCATAGTATTGAAGGCCAACATAGTTTATTTTGATTCCGTATGTATTTACTGTGAAAAAAACAAAAATTGTTCATATTGCTCTTTATGTACTTCTCTCGCTCTGAAAGCGTTAATTTTAACGGTCTAATGCAGCGAATGTCTCTATTTAAGATTCAGCTGTGGTGATTTATCAAACTATGTTAGAATGACAATTCCACTTTAGAAACATTCATTTATGCATAGTATTGAAGGCCAACATAGTTTATTTTGATTCCGTATGCATTTACTGTGATAACAGCCACATGTGTTCATATTGTCTCATTATGTGTTTTTCTGGCTCTGAAAGCGTCAATTTCAACGGTCTAATGCAGCGAATGTCACTGTTTAAGATTCAGCTGTGGTGATTTATCAAACTATGTTAGAATGACAATTCCACTTTAGAAACATTCATTTATGCATAGTATTGAAGGCCAACATAGTTTATTTTGATTCCGTATGCATTTACTGTGAAAAAAACAAAAATTGTTCATATTGCTCTTTATGTACTTCTCTCGCTCTGAAAGCGTTAATTTCAACGGTCTAATGCAGCGAATGTCACTGTTTAAGATTCAGCTGTGGTGATTTATCAAACTATGTTAGAATGACAATTCCACTTTAGAAACATTCATTTATGCATAGTATTGAAGGCCAACATAGTTTATTTTGATTCCGTATGCATTTACTGTGATAACAGCCACATGTGTTCATGTTGTCTCATTATGTGTTTTTCTGGCTCTGAAAGCGTTAATTTTAACGGTCTAATGCAGCGAATGTCACTATTTAAGATTCAGCTGTGGTGATTTATCAAACTATGTTAGAATGACAATTCCACTTTAGAAACATTCATTTATGCATAGTATTGAAGGCCAACATAGTTTATTTTGATTCCGTGTGTATTTACTGTGAAAAAAACAAAAATTGTTCATATTGCTCTTTATGTACTTCTCTCGCTCTGAAAGCGTTAATTTCAACGGTCTAATGCAGCGAATGTCACTGTTTAAGATTCAGCTGTGGTGATTTATCAAACTATGTTAGAATGACAATTCCACTTTAGAAACATTCATTTATGCATAGTATTGAAGGCCAACATAGTTTATTTTGATTCCGTATGCAGTTACTGTGAAAACAGCCACATGTGTTCATATTGTCTCATTATGTGTTTTTCTGGCTCTGAAAGCGTCAATTTTGACGGTTTAAGCAGCGAATGTCACTGTTTAAGATTCAGCTGTGGTGATTTATCAAACTATGTTAGAATGACAATTCCACTTTAGAAACATTCATTTATGCATAGTATTGAAGGACAAGATAGTTTATTTTGATTCCGTGTGTATTTACTGTGAAAAAAACAAAAATTGTTCATATTGCTCTTTATGTACTTCTCTCGCTCTCAAAGCGTTAATTTTGACGGTCTAATGCAGCGAATGTCACTATTTAAGATTCAGCTGTGGTGATTTATCAAACTATGTTAGAATGACAATTCCACTTTAGAAACATTCATTTATGCATAGTATTGAAGGCCAACATAGTTTATTTTGATTTCGTGTGTATTTACTGTGAAAAAAACAAAAATTGTTCATATTGCTCTTTATGTACTTCTCTCGCTCTGAAAGCGTTAATTTTGACAGTCTAATGCAGCGAATGTCACTATTTAAGATTCAGCTGTGGTGATTTATCAAACTATGTTAGAATGACAATTCCACTTTAGAAACATTCATTTATGCATAGTATTGAAGGCCAACATAGTTTATTTTGATTCCGTATGCATTTACTGTGATAACAGCCACATGTGTTCATGTTGTCTCATTATGTGTTTTTCTGGCTCTGAAAGCGTTAATTTTAACGGTCTAATGCAGCGAATGTCTCTATTTAAGATTCAGCTGTGGTGATTTATCAAACTATGTTAGAATGACAATTCCACTTTAGAAACATTCATTTATGCATAGTATTGAAGGCCAACATAGTTTATTTTGATTCCGTATGCATTTACTGTGATAACAGCCACATGTGTTCATATTGTCTCATTATGTGTTTTTCTGGCTCTGAAAGCGTCAATTTCAACGGTCTAATGCAGCGAATGTCACTATTTAAGATTCAGCTGTGGTGATTTATCAAACTATGTTAGAATGACAATTCCACTTTAGAAACATTCATTTATGCATAGTATTGAAGGCCAACATAGTTTATTTTGATTCCGTATGCATTTACTGTGAAAAAAACAAAAATTGTTCACATTGCTCTTTATGTACTTCTCTCGCTCTGAAAGCGTTAATTTCAACGGTCTAATGCAGCGAATGTCACTGTTTAAGATTCAGCTGTGGTGATTTATCAAACTATGTTAGAATGACAATTCCACTTTAGAAACATTCATTTATGCATAGTATTGAAGGCCAACATAGTTTATTTTGATTCCGTATGCATTTACTGTGATAACAGCCACATGTGTTCATGTTGTCTCATTATGTGTTTTTCTGGCTCTGAAAGCGTTAATTTTAACGGTCTAATGCAGCGAATGTCACTATTTAAGATTCAGCTGTGGTGATTTATCAAACTATGTTAGAATGACAATTCCACTTTAGAAACATTCATTTATGCATAGTATTGAAGGCCAACATAGTTTATTTTGATTCCGTGTGTATTTACTGTGAAAAAAACAAAAATTGTTCATATTGCTCTTTATGTACTTCTCTCGCTCTGAAAGCGTTAATTTCAACGTTCTAATGCAGCGAATGTCACTGTTTAAGATTCAGCTGTGGTGATTTATCAAACTATGTTAGAATGACAATTCCACTTTAGAAACATTCATTTATGCATAGTATTGAAGGCCAACATAGTTTATTTTGATTCCGTATGCAGTTACTGTGAAAACAGCCACATGTGTTCATATTGTCTCATTATGTGTTTTTCTGGCTCTGAAAGCGTCAATTTTGACGGTTTAAGCAGCGAATGTCACTGTTTAAGATTCAGCTGTGGTGATTTATCAAACTATGTTAGAATGACAATTCCACTTTAGAAACATTCATTTATGCATAGTATTGAAGGACAAGATAGTTTATTTTGATTCCGTGTGTATTTACTGTGAAAAAAACAAAAATTGTTCATATTGCTCTTTATGTACTTCTCTCGCTCTCAAAGCGTTAATTTTGACAGTCTAATGCAGCGAATGTCACTATTTAAGATTCAGCTGTGGTGATTTATCAAACTATGTTAGAATGACAATTCCACTTTAGAAACATTCATTTATGCATAGTATTGAAGGCCAACATAGTTTATTTAGATTCCGTATGCATTTACTGTGAAAAAAACAAAAATTGTTCATATTGCTCTTTATGTACTTCTCTCGCTCTCAAAGCGTTAATTTTGACGGTCTAATGCAGCGAATGTCACTATTTAAGATTCAGCTGTGGTGATTTATCAAACTATGTTAGAATGACAATTCCACTTTAGAAACATTCATTTATGCATAGTATTGAAGGCCAACATAGTTAATTTTGATTCCGTATGCATTTACTGTGATAACAGCCACATGTGTTCATGTTGTCTCATTATGTGTTTTTCTGGCTCTGAAAGCGTTAATTTTAACGGTCTAATGCAGCGAATGTCTCTATTTAAGATTCAGCTGTGGTGATTTATCAAACTATGTTAGAATGACAATTCCACTTTAGAAACATTCATTTATGCATAGTATTGAAGGCCAACATAGTTTATTTTGATTCCGTATGCATTTACTGTGAAAAAAACAAAAATTGTTCATATTGCTCTTTATGTACTTCTCTCGCTCTGAAAGCGTTAATTTTGACAGTCTAATGCAGCGAATGTCACTATTTAAGATTCAGCTGTGGTGATTTATCAAACTATGTTAGAATGACAATTCCACTTTAGAAACATTCATTTATGCATAGTATTGAAGGCCAACATAGTTAATTTTGATTCCGTATGCATTTACTGTGATAACAGCCACATGTGTTCATGTTGTCTCATTATGTGTTTTTCTGGCTCTGAAAGCGTTAATTTTAACGGTCTAATGCAGCGAATGTCTCTATTTAAGATTCAGCTGTGGTGATTTATCAAACTATGTTAGAATGACAATTCCACTTTAGAAACATTCATTTATGCATAGTATTGAAGGCCAACATAGTTTATTTTGATTCCGTATGCATTTACTGTGAAAAAAACAAAAATTGTTCATATTGCTCTTTATGTACTTCTCTCGCTCTGAAAGCGTTAATTTTGACAGTCTAATGCAGCGAATGTCACTATTTAAGATTCAGCTGTGGTGATTTATCAAACTATGTTAGAATGACAATTCCACTTTAGAAACATTCATTTATGCATAGTATTGAAGGCCAACATAGTTTATTTTGATTCCGTATGCATTTACTGTGATAACAGTAACTTGTGTTCATATTGCTCTTTATGTACTTCTCTCGCTTTGAAAGCGTCAATTTTGACAGTCTAATGCAGCGAATGTCACTATTTAAGATTCAGCTGTGGTGATTTATCAAACTATGTTAGAATGACAATTCCACTTTAGAAACATTCATTTATGCATAGTATTGAAGGCCAACATAGTTTATTTAGATTCCGTATGCATTTACTGTGAAAAAAACAAAAATTGTTCATATTGCTCTTTATGTACTTCTCTCGCTCTCAAAGCGTTAATTTTGACGGTCTAATGCAGCGAATGTCACTATTTAAGATTCAGCTGTGGTGATTTATCAAACTATGTTAGAATGACAATTCCACTTTAGAAACATTCATTTATGCATAGTATTGAAGGCCAACATAGTTTATTTTGATTCCGTATGCATTTACTGTGATAACAGTAACTTGTGTTCATATTGCTCTTTATGTACTTCTCTCGCTCTGAAAGCGTTAATTTTGACAGTCTAATGCAGCGAATGTCACTATTTAAGATTCAGCTGTGGTGATTTATCAAACTATGTTAGAATGACAATTCCACTTTAGAAACATTCATTTATGCATAGTATTGAAGGCCAACATAGTTTATTTTGATTCCGTATGCAGTTACTGTGAAAACAGCCACATGTGTTCATATTGTCTCATTATGTGTTTTTCTGGCTCTGAAAGCGTCAATTTTGACGGTTTAAGCAGCGAATGTCACTGTTTAAGATTCAGCTGTGGTGATTTATCAAACTATGTTAGAATGACAATTCCACTTTAGAAACATTCATTTATGCATAGTATTGAAGGACAAGATAGTTTATTTTGATTCCGTGTGTATTTACTGTGAAAAAAACAAAAATTGTTCATATTGCTCTTTATGTACTTCTCTCGCTCTCAAAGCGTTAATTTTGACGGTCTAATGCAGCGAATGTCACTATTTAAGATTCAGCTGTGGTGATTTATCAAACTATGTTAGAATGACAATTCCACTTTAGAAACATTCATTTATGCATAGTATTGAAGGCCAACATAGTTTATTTTGATTTCGTGTGTATTTACTGTGAAAAAAACAAAAATTGTTCATATTGCTCTTTATGTACTTCTCTCGCTCGGAAAGCGTTAATTTTGACGGTCTAATGCAGCGAATGTCACTATTTAAGATTCAGCTGTGGTGATTTATCAAACTATGTTAGAATGACAATTCCACTTTAGAAACATTCATTTATGCATAGTATTGAAGGCCAACATAGTTTATTTTGATTCCGTATGTATTTACTGTGAAAAAAACAAAAATTGTTCATATTGCTCTTTATGTACTTCTCTCGCTCTGAAAGCGTTAATTTTGACAGTCTAATGCAGCGAATGTCACTATTTAAGATTCAGCTGTGGTGATTTATCAAACTATGTTAGAATGACAATTCCACTTTAGAAACATTCATTTATGCATAGTATTGAAGGCCAACATAGTTTATTTTGATTCCGTATGCATTTACTGTGAAAAAAACAAAAATTGTTCATATTGCTCTTTATGTACTTCTCTCGCTCTGAAAGCGTTAATTTTGACAGTCTAATGCAGCGAATGTCACTATTTAAGATTCAGCTGTGGTGATTTATCAATCTATGTTAGAATGACAATTCCACTTTAGAAACATTCATTTATGCATAGTATTGAAGGCCAACATAGTTTATTTTGATTCCGTATGCATTTACTGTGATAACAGCCACATGTGTTCATGTTGTCTCATTATGTGTTTTTCTGGCTCTGAAAGCGTCAATTTCAACGGTCTAATGCAGCGAATGTCACTATTTAAGATTCAGCTGTGGTGATTTATCAAACTATGTTAGAATGACAATTCCACTTTAGAAACATTCATTTATGCATAGTATTGAAGGCCAACATAGTTTATTTTGATTCCGTATGCATTTACTGTGAAAAAAACAAAAATTGTTCATATTGCTCTTTATGTACTTCTCTCGCTCTGAAAGCGTTAATTTTGACAGTCTAATGCAGCGAATGTCACTATTTAAGATTCAGCTGTGGTGATTTATCAAACTATGTTAGAATGACAATTCCACTTTAGAAACATTCATTTATGCATAGTATTGAAGGCCAACATAGTTTATTTTGATTCCGTATGCATTTACTGTGATAACAGCCACATGTGTTCATGTTGTCTCATTATGTGTTTTTCTGGCTCTGAAAGCGTTAATTTTAACGGTCTAATGCAGCGAATGTCTCTATTTAAGATTCAGCTGTGGTGATTTATCAAACTATGTTAGAATGACAATTCCACTTTAGAAACATTCATTTATGCATAGTATTGAAGGCCAACATAGTTTATTTTGATTCCGTATGCATTTACTGTGAAAAAAACAAAAATTGTTCATATTGCTCTTTATGTACTTCTCTCGCTCTGAAAGCGTTAATTTTGACAGTCTAATGCAGCGAATGTCACTATTTAAGATTCAGCTGTGGTGATTTATCAATCTATGTTAGAATGACAATTCCACTTTAGAAACATTCATTTATGCATAGTATTGAAGGCCAACATAGTTTATTTTGATTCCGTATGCATTTACTGTGATAACAGCCACATGTGTTCATGTTGTCTCATTATGTGTTTTTCTGGCTCTGAAAGCGTCAATTTCAACGGTCTAATGCAGCGAATGTCACTATTTAAGATTCAGCTGTGGTGATTTATCAAACTATGTTAGAATGACAATTCCACTTTAGAAACATTCATTTATGCATAGTATTGAAGGCCAACATAGTTTATTTTGATTCCGTATGCATTTACTGTGAAAAAAACAAAAATTGTTCATATTGCTCTTTATGTACTTCTCTCGCTCTGAAAGCGTTAATTTTGACAGTCTAATGCAGCGAATGTCACTATTTAAGATTCAGCTGTGGTGATTTATCAAACTATGTTAGAATGACAATTCCACTTTAGAAACATTCATTTATGCATAGTATTGAAGGCCAACATAGTTTATTTTGATTCCGTATGCATTTACTGTGAAAAAAACAAAAATTGTTCATATTGCTCTTTATGTACTTCTCTCGCTCTGAAAGCGTTAATTTTGACGGTCTAATGCAGCGAATGTCACTATTTAAGATTCAGCTGTGGTGATTTATCAAACTATGTTAGAATGACAATTCCACTTTAGAAACATTCATTTATGCATAGTATTGAAGGCCAACATAGTTTATTTTGATTTCGTGTGTATTTACTGTGAAAAAAACAAAAATTGTTCATATTGCTCTTTATGTACTTCTCTCGCTCGGAAAGCGTTAATTTTGACGGTCTAATGCAGCGAATGTCACTATTTAAGATTCAGCTGTGGTGATTTATCAAACTATGTTAGAATGACAATTCCACTTTAGAAACATTCATTTATGCATAGTATTGAAGGCCAACATAGTTTATTTTGATTCCGTATGTATTTACTGTGAAAAAAACAAAAATTGTTCATATTGCTCTTTATGTACTTCTCTCGCTCTGAAAGCGTTAATTTTGACAGTCTAATGCAGCGAATGTCACTATTTAAGATTCAGCTGTGGTGATTTATCAAACTATGTTAGAATGACAATTCCACTTTAGAAACATTCATTTATGCATAGTATTGAAGGCCAACATAGTTTATTTTGATTCCGTATGCATTTACTGTGAAAAAAACAAAAATTGTTCATATTGCTCTTTATGTACTTCTCTCGCTCTGAAAGCGTTAATTTTGACAGTCTAATGCAGCGAATGTCACTATTTAAGATTCAGCTGTGGTGATTTATCAATCTATGTTAGAATGACAATTCCACTTTAGAAACATTCATTTATGCATAGTATTGAAGGCCAACATAGTTTATTTTGATTCCGTATGCATTTACTGTGATAACAGCCACATGTGTTCATGTTGTCTCATTATGTGTTTTTCTGGCTCTGAAAGCGTCAATTTCAACGGTCTAATGCAGCGAATGTCACTATTTAAGATTCAGCTGTGGTGATTTATCAAACTATGTTAGAATGACAATTCCACTTTAGAAACATTCATTTATGCATAGTATTGAAGGCCAACATAGTTTATTTTGATTCCGTATGCATTTACTGTGAAAAAAACAAAAATTGTTCATATTGCTCTTTATGTACTTCTCTCGCTCTGAAAGCGTTAATTTTGACAGTCTAATGCAGCGAATGTCACTATTTAAGATTCAGCTGTGGTGATTTATCAAACTATGTTAGAATGACAATTCCACTTTAGAAACATTCATTTATGCATAGTATTGAAGGCCAACATAGTTTATTTTGATTCCGTATGCATTTACTGTGATAACAGCCACATGTGTTCATGTTGTCTCATTATGTGTTTTTCTGGCTCTGAAAGCGTTAATTTTAACGGTCTAATGCAGCGAATGTCTCTATTTAAGATTCAGCTGTGGTGATTTATCAAACTATGTTAGAATGACAATTCCACTTTAGAAACATTCATTTATGCATAGTATTGAAGGCCAACATAGTTTATTTTGATTCCGTATGCATTTACTGTGATAACAGCCACATGTGTTCATATTGTCTCATTATGTGTTTTTCTGGCTCTGAAAGCGTCAATTTCAACGGTCTAATGCAGCGAATGTCACTATTTAAGATTCAGCTGTGGTGATTTATCAAACTATGTTAGAATGACAATTCCACTTTAGAAACATTCATTTATGCATAGTATTGAAGGCCAACATAGTTTATTTTGATTCCGTATGCATTTACTGTGAAAAAAACAAAAATTGTTCACATTGCTCTTTATGTACTTCTCTCGCTCTGAAAGCGTTAATTTCAACGGTCTAATGCAGCGAATGTCACTGTTTAAGATTCAGCTGTGGTGATTTATCAAACTATGTTAGAATGACAATTCCACTTTAGAAACATTCATTTATGCATAGTATTGAAGGCCAACATAGTTTATTTTGATTCCGTATGCATTTACTGTGATAACAGCCACATGTGTTCATGTTGTCTCATTATGTGTTTTTCTGGCTCTGAAAGCGTTAATTTTAACGGTCTAATGCAGCGAATGTCACTATTTAAGATTCAGCTGTGGTGATTTATCAAACTATGTTAGAATGACAATTCCACTTTAGAAACATTCATTTATGCATAGTATTGAAGGCCAACATAGTTTATTTTGATTCCGTGTGTATTTACTGTGAAAAAAACAAAAATTGTTCATATTGCTCTTTATGTACTTCTCTCGCTCTGAAAGCGTTAATTTCAACGTTCTAATGCAGCGAATGTCACTGTTTAAGATTCAGCTGTGGTGATTTATCAAACTATGTTAGAATGACAATTCCACTTTAGAAACATTCATTTATGCATAGTATTGAAGGCCAACATAGTTTATTTTGATTCCGGATGCAGTTACTGTGAAAACAGCCACATGTGTTCATATTGTCTCATTATGTGTTTTTCTGGCTCTGAAAGCGTCAATTTTGACGGTTTAAGCAGCGAATGTCACTGTTTAAGATTCAGCTGTGGTGATTTATCAAACTATGTTAGAATGACAATTCCACTTTAGAAACATTCATTTATGCATAGTATTGAAGGACAAGATAGTTTATTTTGATTCCGTGTGTATTTACTGTGAAAAAAACAAAAATTGTTCATATTGCTCTTTATGTACTTCTCTCGCTCTCAAAGCGTTAATTTTGACAGTCTAATGCAGCGAATGTCACTATTTAAGATTCAGCTGTGGTGATTTATCAAACTATGTTAGAATGACAATTCCACTTTAGAAACATTCATTTATGCATAGTATTGAAGGCCAACATAGTTTATTTAGATTCCGTATGCATTTACTGTGAAAAAAACAAAAATTGTTCATATTGCTCTTTATGTACTTCTCTCGCTCTCAAAGCGTTAATTTTGACGGTCTAATGCAGCGAATGTCACTATTTAAGATTCAGCTGTGGTGATTTATCAAACTATGTTAGAATGACAATTCCACTTTAGAAACATTCATTTATGCATAGTATTGAAGGCCAACATAGTTAATTTTGATTCCGTATGCATTTACTGTGATAACAGCCACATGTGTTCATGTTGTCTCATTATGTGTTTTTCTGGCTCTGAAAGCGTTAATTTTAACGGTCTAATGCAGCGAATGTCTCTATTTAAGATTCAGCTGTGGTGATTTATCAAACTATGTTAGAATGACAATTCCACTTTAGAAACATTCATTTATGCATAGTATTGAAGGCCAACATAGTTTATTTTGATTCCGTATGCATTTACTGTGAAAAAAACAAAAATTGTTCATATTGCTCTTTATGTACTTCTCTCGCTCTGAAAGCGTTAATTTTGACAGTCTAATGCAGCGAATGTCACTATTTAAGATTCAGCTGTGGTGATTTATCAAACTATGTTAGAATGACAATTCCACTTTAGAAACATTCATTTATGCATAGTATTGAAGGCCAACATAGTTAATTTTGATTCCGTATGCATTTACTGTGATAACAGCCACATGTGTTCATGTTGTCTCATTATGTGTTTTTCTGGCTCTGAAAGCGTTAATTTTAACGGTCTAATGCAGCGAATGTCTCTATTTAAGATTCAGCTGTGGTGATTTATCAAACTATGTTAGAATGACAATTCCACTTTAGAAACATTCATTTATGCATAGTATTGAAGGCCAACATAGTTTATTTTGATTCCGTATGCATTTACTGTGAAAAAAACAAAAATTGTTCATATTGCTCTTTATGTACTTCTCTCGCTCTGAAAGCGTTAATTTTGACAGTCTAATGCAGCGAATGTCACTATTTAAGATTCAGCTGTGGTGATTTATCAAACTATGTTAGAATGACAATTCCACTTTAGAAACATTCATTTATGCATAGTATTGAAGGCCAACATAGTTTATTTTGATTCCGTATGCATTTACTGTGATAACAGTAACTTGTGTTCATATTGCTCTTTATGTACTTCTCTCGCTTTGAAAGCGTTAATTTTGACAGTCTAATGCAGCGAATGTCACTATTTAAGATTCAGCTGTGGTGATTTATCAAACTATGTTAGAATGACAATTCCACTTTAGAAACATTCATTTATGCATAGTATTGAAGGCCAACATAGTTTATTTAGATTCCGTATGCATTTACTGTGAAAAAAACAAAAATTGTTCATATTGCTCTTTATGTACTTCTCTCGCTCTCAAAGCGTTAATTTTGACGGTCTAATGCAGCGAATGTCACTATTTAAGATTCAGCTGTGGTGATTTATCAAACTATGTTAGAATGACAATTCCACTTTAGAAACATTCATTTATGCATAGTATTGAAGGCCAACATAGTTAATTTTGATTCCGTATGCATTTACTGTGATAACAGCCACATGTGTTCATGTTGTCTCATTATGTGTTTTTCTGGCTCTGAAAGCGTTAATTTTAACGGTCTAATGCAGCGAATGTCTCTATTTAAGATTCAGCTGTGGTGATTTATCAAACTATGTTAGAATGACAATTCCACTTTAGAAACATTCATTTATGCATAGTATTGAAGGCCAACATAGTTTATTTTGATTCCGTATGCATTTACTGTGAAAAAAACAAAAATTGTTCATATTGCTCTTTATGTACTTCTCTCGCTCTGAAAGCGTTAATTTTGACAGTCTAATGCAGCGAATGTCACTATTTAAGATTCAGCTGTGGTGATTTATCAAACTATGTTAGAATGACAATTCCACTTTAGAAACATTCATTTATGCATAGTATTGAAGGCCAACATAGTTAATTTTGATTCCGTATGCATTTACTGTGATAACAGCCACATGTGTTCATGTTGTCTCATTATGTGTTTTTCTGGCTCTGAAAGCGTTAATTTTAACGGTCTAATGCAGCGAATGTCTCTATTTAAGATTCAGCTGTGGTGATTTATCAAACTATGTTAGAATGACAATTCCACTTTAGAAACATTCATTTATGCATAGTATTGAAGGCCAACATAGTTTATTTTGATTCCGTATGCATTTACTGTGAAAAAAACAAAAATTGTTCATATTGCTCTTTATGTACTTCTCTCGCTCTGAAAGCGTTAATTTTGACAGTCTAATGCAGCGAATGTCACTATTTAAGATTCAGCTGTGGTGATTTATCAAACTATGTTAGAATGACAATTCCACTTTAGAAACATTCATTTATGCATAGTATTGAAGGCCAATATAGTTTATTTTGATTCCGTATGCATTTACTGTGAAAAAAACAAAAATTGTTCATATTGCTCTTTATGTACTTCTCTCGCTTTGAAAGCGTTAATTTTGACAGTCTAATGCAGCGAATGTCACTATTTAAGATTCAGCTGTGGTGATTTATCAAACTATGTTAGAATGACAATTCCACTTTAGAAACATTCATTTATGCATAGTATTGAAGGCCAACATAGTTTATTTAGATTCCGTATGCATTTACTGTGAAAAAAACAAAAATTGTTCATATTGCTCTTTATGTACTTCTCTCGCTCTCAAAGCGTTAATTTTGACGGTCTAATGCAGCGAATGTCACTATTTAAGATTCAGCTGTGGTGATTTATCAAACTATGTTAGAATGACAATTCCACTTTAGAAACATTCATTTATGCATAGTATTGAAGGCCAACATAGTTTATTTTGATTCCGTATGCATTTACTGTGATAACAGTAACTTGTGTTCATATTGCTCTTTATGTACTTCTCTCGCTCTGAAAGCGTTAATTTTGACAGTCTAATGCAGCGAATGTCACTATTTAAGATTCAGCTGTGGTGATTTATCAAACTATGTTAGAATGACAATTCCACTTTAGAAACATTCATTTATGCATAGTATTGAAGGCCAACATAGTTTATTTTGATTCCGTATGCATTTACTGTGATAACAGTAACTTGTGTTCATATTGCTCTTTATGTACTTCTCTCGCTTTGAAAGCGTTAATTTTGACAGTCTAATGCAGCGAATGTCACTATTTAAGATTCAGCTGTGGTGATTTATCAAACTATGTTAGAATGACAATTCCACTTTAGAAACATTCATTTATGCATAGTATTGAAGGCCAACATAGTTTATTTAGATTCCGTATGCATTTACTGTGAAAAAAACAAAAATTGTTCATATTGCTCTTTATGTACTTCTCTCGCTCTCAAAGCGTTAATTTTGACGGTCTAATGCAGCGAATGTCACTATTTAAGATTCAGCTGTGGTGATTTATCAAACTATGTTAGAATGACAATTCCACTTTAGAAACATTCATTTATGCATAGTATTGAAGGCCAACATAGTTAATTTTGATTCCGTATGCATTTACTGTGATAACAGCCACATGTGTTCATGTTGTCTCATTATGTGTTTTTCTGGCTCTGAAAGCGTTAATTTTAACGGTCTAATGCAGCGAATGTCTCTATTTAAGATTCAGCTGTGGTGATTTATCAAACTATGTTAGAATGACAATTCCACTTTAGAAACATTCATTTATGCATAGTATTGAAGGCCAACATAGTTTATTTTGATTCCGTATGCATTTACTGTGAAAAAAACAAAAATTGTTCATATTGCTCTTTATGTACTTCTCTCGCTCTGAAAGCGTTAATTTTGACAGTCTAATGCAGCGAATGTCACTATTTAAGATTCAGCTGTGGTGATTTATCAAACTATGTTAGAATGACAATTCCACTTTAGAAACATTCATTTATGCATAGTATTGAAGGCCAACATAGTTAATTTTGATTCCGTATGCATTTACTGTGATAACAGCCACATGTGTTCATGTTGTCTCATTATGTGTTTTTCTGGCTCTGAAAGCGTTAATTTTAACGGTCTAATGCAGCGAATGTCTCTATTTAAGATTCAGCTGTGGTGATTTATCAAACTATGTTAGAATGACAATTCCACTTTAGAAACATTCATTTATGCATAGTATTGAAGGCCAACATAGTTTATTTTGATTCCGTATGCATTTACTGTGAAAAAAACAAAAATTGTTCATATTGCTCTTTATGTACTTCTCTCGCTCTGAAAGCGTTAATTTTGACAGTCTAATGCAGCGAATGTCACTATTTAAGATTCAGCTGTGGTGATTTATCAAACTATGTTAGAATGACAATTCCACTTTAGAAACATTCATTTATGCATAGTATTGAAGGCCAATATAGTTTATTTTGATTCCGTATGCATTTACTGTGAAAAAAACAAAAATTGTTCATATTGCTCTTTATGTACTTCTCTCGCTTTGAAAGCGTTAATTTTGACAGTCTAATGCAGCGAATGTCACTATTTAAGATTCAGCTGTGGTGATTTATCAAACTATGTTAGAATGACAATTCCACTTTAGAAACATTCATTTATGCATAGTATTGAAGGCCAACATAGTTTATTTAGATTCCGTATGCATTTACTGTGAAAAAAACAAAAATTGTTCATATTGCTCTTTATGTACTTCTCTCGCTCTCAAAGCGTTAATTTTGACGGTCTAATGCAGCGAATGTCACTATTTAAGATTCAGCTGTGGTGATTTATCAAACTATGTTAGAATGACAATTCCACTTTAGAAACATTCATTTATGCATAGTATTGAAGGCCAACATAGTTTATTTTGATTCCGTATGCATTTACTGTGATTACAGTAACTTGTGTTCATATTGCTCTTTATGTACTTCTCTCGCTCTGAAAGCGTTAATTTTGACAGTCTAATGCAGCGAATGTCACTATTTAAGATTCAGCTGTGGTGATTTATCAAACTATGTTAGAATGACAATTCCACTTTAGAAACATTCATTTATGCATAGTATTGAAGGCCAACATAGTTTATTTTGATTCCGTATGCATTTACTGTGATAACAGTAACTTGTGTTCATATTGCTCTTTATGTACTTCTCTCGCTTTGAAAGCGTTAATTTTGACAGTCTAATGCAGCGAATGTCACTATTTAAGATTCAGCTGTGGTGATTTATCAAACTATGTTAGAATGACAATTCCACTTTAGAAACATTCATTTATGCATAGTATTGAAGGCCAACATAGTTTATTTAGATTCCGTATGCATTTACTGTGAAAAAAACAAAAATTGTTCATATTGCTCTTTATGTACTTCTCTCGCTCTCAAAGCGTTAATTTTGACGGTCTAATGCAGCGAATGTCACTATTTAAGATTCAGCTGTGGTGATTTATCAAACTATGTTAGAATGACAATTCCACTTTAGAAACATTCATTTATGCATAGTATTGAAGGCCAACATAGTTAATTTTGATTCCGTATGCAGTTACTGTGATAACAGCCACATGTGTTCATGTTGTCTCATTATGTGTTTTTCTGGCTCTGAAAGCGTTAATTTTAACGGTCTAATGCAGCGAATGTCTCTATTTAAGATTCAGCTGTGGTGATTTATCAAACTATGTTAGAATGACAATTCCACTTTAGAAACATTCATTTATGCATAGTATTGAAGGCCAACATAGTTTATTTTGATTCCGTATGCATTTACTGTGAAAAAAACAAAAATTGTTCATATTGCTCTTTATGTACTTCTCTCGCTCTGAAAGCGTTAATTTTGACAGTCTAATGCAGCGAATGTCACTATTTAAGATTCAGCTGTGGTGATTTATCAAACTATGTTAGAATGACAATTCCACTTTAGAAACATTCATTTATGCATAGTATTGAAGGCCAACATAGTTAATTTTGATTCCGTATGCATTTACTGTGATAACAGCCACATGTGTTCATGTTGTCTCATTATGTGTTTTTCTGGCTCTGAAAGCGTTAATTTTAACGGTCTAATGCAGCGAATGTCTCTATTTAAGATTCAGCTGTGGTGATTTATCAAACTATGTTAGAATGACAATTCCACTTTAGAAACATTCATTTATGCATAGTATTGAAGGCCAACATAGTTTATTTTGATTCCGTATGCATTTACTGTGAAAAAAACAAAAATTGTTCATATTGCTCTTTATGTACTTCTCTCGCTCTGAAAGCGTTAATTTTGACAGTCTAATGCAGCGAATGTCACTATTTAAGATTCAGCTGTGGTGATTTATCAAACTATGTTAGAATGACAATTCCACTTTAGAAACATTCATTTATGCATAGTATTGAAGGCCAATATAGTTTATTTTGATTCCGTATGCATTTACTGTGAAAAAAACAAAAATTGTTCATATTGCTCTTTATGTACTTCTCTCGCTCTGAAAGCGTTAATTTTGACGGTCTAATGCAGCGAATGTCACTATTTAAGATTCAGCTGTGGTGATTTATCAAACTATGTTAGAATGACAATTCCACTTTAGAAACATTCATTTATGCATAGTATTGAAGGCCAACATAGTTTATTTTGATTCCGTATGCATTTACTATGATAACAGTAACTTGTGTTCATATTGCTCTTTATGTACTTCTCTCGCTCTGAAAGCGTTAATTTTGACGGTCTAATGCAGCGAATGTCACTATTTAAGATTCAGCTGTGGTGATTTATCAAACTATGTTAGAATGACAATTCCACTTTAGAAACATTCATTTATGCATAGTATTGAAGGCCAACATAGTTTATTTTGATTCCGTATGCATTTACTGTGATAACAGTAACTTGTGTTCATATTGCTCTTTATGTACTTCTCTCGCTCTGAAAGCGTTAATTTTGACAGTCTAATGCAGCGAATGTCACTATTTAAGATTCAGCTGTGGTGATTTATCAATCTATGTTAGAATGACAATTCCACTTTAGAAACATTCATTTATGCATAGTATTGAAGGCCAACATAGTTTATTTTGATTCCGTATGCATTTACTGTGATAACAGTAACTTGTGTTCATATTGCTCTTTATGTACTTCTCTCGCTTTGAAAGCGTTAATTTTGACAGTCTAATGCAGCGAATGTCACTATTTAAGATTCAGCTGTGGTGATTTATCAAACTATGTTAGAATGACAATTCCACTTTAGAAACATTCATTTATGCATAGTATTGAAGGCCAACATAGTTTATTTAGATTCCGTATGCATTTACTGTGAAAAAAACAAAAATTGTTCATATTGCTCTTTATGTACTTCTCTCGCTCTCAAAGCGTTAATTTTGACAGTCTAATGCAGCGAATGTCACTATTTAAGATTCAGCTGTGGTGATTTATCACACTATGTTAGAATGACAATTCCACTTTAGAAACATTCATTTATGCATAGTATTGAAGGCCAACATAGTTAATTTTGATTCCGTATGCATTTACTGTGATAACAGCCACATGTGTTCATGTTGTCTCATTATGTGTTTTTCTGGCTCTGAAAGCGTTAATTTTAACGGTCTAATGCAGCGAATGTCTCTATTTAAGATTCAGCTGTGGTGATTTATCAAACTATGTTAGAATGACAATTCCACTTTAGAAACATTCATTTATGCATAGTATTGAAGGCCAACATAGTTTATTTTGATTCCGTATGCATTTACTGTGAAAAAAACAAAAATTGTTCATATTGCTCTTTATGTACTTCTCTCGCTCTGAAAGCGTTAATTTTGACAGTCTAATGCAGCGAATGTCACTATTTAAGATTCAGCTGTGGTGATTTATCAAACTATGTTAGAATGACAATTCCACTTTAGAAACATTCATTTATGCATAGTATTGAAGGCCAACATAGTTTATTTTGATTCCGTATGCATTTACTGTGATAACAGCCACATGTGTTCATGTTGTCTCATTATGTGTTTTTCTGGCTCTGAAAGCGTTAATTTTAACGGTCTAATGCAGCGAATGTCTCTATTTAAGATTCAGCTGTGGTGATTTATCAAACTATGTTAGAATGACAATTCCACTTTAGAAACATTCATTTATGCATAGTATTGAAGGCCAACATAGTTTATTTTGATTCCGTATGCATTTACTGTGATAACAGCCACATGTGTTCATATTGTCTCATTATGTGTTTTTCTGGCTCTGAAAGCGTCAATTTCAACGGTCTAATGCAGCGAATGTCACTATTTAAGATTCAGCTGTGGTGATTTATCAAACTATGTTAGAATGACAATTCCACTTTAGAAACATTCATTTATGCATAGTATTGAAGGCCAACATAGTTTATTTTGATTCCGTATGCATTTACTGTGAAAAAAACAAAAATTGTTCATATTGCTCTTTATGTACTTCTCTCGCTCTGAAAGCGTTAATTTCAACGGTCTAATGCAGCGAATGTCACTGTTTAAGATTCAGCTGTGGTGATTTATCAAACTATGTTAGAATGACAATTCCACTTTAGAAACATTCATTTATGCATAGTATTGAAGGCCAACATAGTTTACTTTGATTCCGTATGCATTTACTGTGATAACAGCCACATGTGTTCATGTTGTCTCATTATGTGTTTTTCTGGCTCTGAAAGCGTTAATTTTAACGGTCTAATGCAGCGAATGTCACTATTTAAGATTCAGCTGTGGTGATTTATCAAACTATGTTAGAATGACAATTCCACTTTAGAAACATTCATTTATGCATAGTATTGAAGGCCAACATAGTTTATTTTGATTCCGTGTGTATTTACTGTGAAAAAAACAAAAATTGTTCATATTGCTCTTTATGTACTTCTCTCGCTCTCAAAGCGTTAATTTTGACGGTCTAATGCAGCGAATGTCACTATTTAAGATTCAGCTGTGGTGATTTATCAAACTATGTTAGAATGACAATTCCACTTTAGAAACATTCATTTATGCATAGTATTGAAGGCCAACATAGTTTATTTTGATTCCGTATGCATTTACTGTGATAACAGTAACTTGTGTTCATATTGCTCTTTATGTACTTCTCTCGCTCTGAAAGCGTTAATTTTGACAGTCTAATGCAGCGAATGTCACTATTTAAGATTCAGCTGTGGTGATTTATCAAACTATGTTAGAATGACAATTCCACTTTAGAAACATTCATTTATGCATAGTATTGAAGGCCAACATAGTTTATTTTGATTCCGTATGCATTTACTGTGATAACAGTAACTTGTGTTCATATTGCTCTTTATGTACTTCTCTCGCTTTGAAAGCGTTAATTTTGACAGTCTAATGCAGCGAATGTCACTATTTAAGATTCAGCTGTGGTGATTTATCAAACTATGTTAGAATGACAATTCCACTTTAGAAACATTCATTTATGCATAGTATTGAAGGCCAACATAGTTAATTTTGATTCCGTATGCATTTACTGTGATAACAGCCACATGTGTTCATGTTGTCTCATTATGTGTTTTTCTGGCTCTGAAAGCGTTAATTTTAACGGTCTAATGCAGCGAATGTCTCTATTTAAGATTCAGCTGTGGTGATTTATCAAACTATGTTAGAATGACAATTCCACTTTAGAAACATTCATTTATGCATAGTATTGAAGGCCAACATAGTTTATTTTGATTCCGTATGCATTTACTGTGAAAAAAACAAAAATTGTTCATATTGCTCTTTATGTACATCTCTCGCTCTGAAAGCGTTAATTTTGACAGTCTAATGCAGCGAATGTCACTATTTAAGATTCAGCTGTGGTGATTTATCAAACTATGTTAGAATGACAATTCCACTTTAGAAACATTCATTTATGCATAGTATTGAAGGCCAACATAGTTAATTTTGATTCCGTATGCATTTACTGTGATAACAGCCACATGTGTTCATGTTGTCTCATTATGTGTTTTTCTGGCTCTGAAAGCGTTAATTTTAACGGTCTAATGCAGCGAATGTCTCTATTTAAGATTCAGCTGTGGTGATTTATCAAACTATGTTAGAATGACAATTCCACTTTAGAAACATTCATTTATGCATAGTATTGAAGGCCAACATAGTTTATTTTGATTCCGTATGCATTTACTGTGAAAAAAACAAAAATTGTTCATATTGCTCTTTATGTACTTCTCTCGCTCTGAAAGCGTTAATTTTGACAGTCTAATGCAGCGAATGTCACTATTTAAGATTCAGCTGTGGTGATTTATCAAACTATGTTAGAATGACAATTCCACTTTAGAAACATTCATTTATGCATAGTATTGAAGGCCAATATAGTTTATTTTGATTCCGTATGCATTTACTGTGAAAAAAACAAAAATTGTTCATATTGCTCTTTATGTACTTCTCTCGCTCTGAAAGCGTTAATTTTGACGGTCTAATGCAGCGAATGTCACTATTTAAGATTCAGCTGTGGTGATTTATCAAACTATGTTAGAATGACAATTCCACTTTAGAAACATTCATTTATGCATAGTATTGAAGGCCAACATAGTTTATTTTGATTCCGTGTGTATTTACTGTGAAAAAAACAAAAATTGTTCATATTGCTCTTTATGTACTTCTCTCGCTCTCAAAGCGTTAATTTTGACGGTCTAATGCAGCGAATGTCACTATTTAAGATTCAGCTGTGGTGATTTATCAAACTATGTTAGAATGACAATTCCACTTTAGAAACATTCATTTATGCATAGTATTGAAGGCCAACATAGTTTATTTTGATTCCGTATGCATTTACTATGATAACAGTAACTTGTGTTCATATTGCTCTTTATGTACTTCTCTCGCTCTGAAAGCGTTAATTTTGACGGTCTAATGCAGCGAATGTCACTATTTAAGATTCAGCTGTGGTGATTTATCAAACTATGTTAGAATGACAATTCCACTTTAGAAACATTCATTTATGCATAGTATTGAAGGCCAACATAGTTTATTTTGATTCCGTATGCATTTACTGTGATAACAGTAACTTGTGTTCATATTGCTCTTTATGTACTTCTCTCGCTCTGAAAGCGTTAATTTTGACAGTCTAATGCAGCGAATGTCACTATTTAAGATTCAGCTGTGGTGATTTATCAAACTATGTTAGAATGACAATTCCACTTTAGAAACATTCATTTATGCATAGTATTGAAGGCCAACATAGTTTATTTTGATTCCGTATGCATTTACTGTGATAACAGTAACTTGTGTTCATATTGCTCTTTATGTACTTCTCTCGCTTTGAAAGCGTTAATTTTGACAGTCTAATGCAGCGAATGTCACTATTTAAGATTCAGCTGTGGTGATTTATCAAACTATGTTAGAATGACAATTCCACTTTAGAAACATTCATTTATGCATAGTATTGAAGGCCAACATAGTTTATTTAGATTCCGTATGCATTTACTGTGAAAAAAACAAAAATTGTTCATATTGCTCTTTATGTACTTCTCTCGCTCTCAAAGCGTTAATTTTGACAGTCTAATGCAGCGAATGTCACTATTTAAGATTCAGCTGTGGTGATTTATCACACTATGTTAGAATGACAATTCCACTTTAGAAACATTCATTTATGCATAGTATTGAAGGCCAACATAGTTAATTTTGATTCCGTATGCATTTACTGTGATAACAGCCACATGTGTTCATGTTGTCTCATTATGTGTTTTTCTGGCTCTGAAAGCGTTAATTTTAACGGTCTAATGCAGCGAATGTCTCTATTTAAGATTCAGCTGTGGTGATTTATCAAACTATGTTAGAATGACAATTCCACTTTAGAAACATTCATTTATGCATAGTATTGAAGGCCAACATAGTTTATTTAGATTCCGTATGCATTTACTGTGAAAAAAACAAAAATTGTTCATATTGCTCTTTATGTACTTCTCTCGCTCTCAAAGCGTTAATTTTGACGGTCTAATGCAGTGAATGTCACTATTTAAGATTCAGCTGTGGTGATTTATCAAACTATGTTAGAATGACAATTCCACTTTAGAAACATTCATTTATGCATAGTATTGAAGGCCAACATAGTTAATTTTGATTCCGTATGCATTTACTGTGATAACAGCCACATGTGTTCATGTTGTCTCATTATGTGTTTTTCTGGCTCTGAAAGCGTTAATTTTAACGGTCTAATGCAGCGAATGTCTCTATTTAAGATTCAGCTGTGGTGATTTATCAAACTATGTTAGAATGACAATTCCACTTTAGAAACATTCATTTATGCATAGTATTGAAGGCCAACATAGTTTATTTTGATTCCGTATGCATTTACTGTGAAAAAAACAAAAATTGTTCATATTGCTCTTTATGTACTTCTCTCGCTCTGAAAGCGTTAATTTTGACAGTCTAATGCAGCGAATGTCACTATTTAAGATTCAGCTGTGGTGATTTATCAAACTATGTTAGAATGACAATTCCACTTTAGAAACATTCATTTATGCATAGTATTGAAGGCCAACATAGTTTATTTTGATTCCGTATGCATTTACTGTGATAACAGCCACATGTGTTCATGTTGTCTCATTATGTGTTTTTCTGGCTCTGAAAGCGTTAATTTTAACGGTCTAATGCAGCGAATGTCTCTATTTAAGATTCAGCTGTGGTGATTTATCAAACTATGTTAGAATGACAATTCCACTTTAGAAACATTCATTTATGCATAGTATTGAAGGCCAACATAGTTTATTTTGATTCCGTATGCATTTACTGTGATAACAGCCACATGTGTTCATGTTGTCTCATTATGTGTTTTTCTGGCTCTGAAAGCGTTAATTTTAACGGTCTAATGCAGCGAATGTCTCTATTTAAGATTCAGCTGTGGTGATTTATCAAACTATGTTAGAATGACAATTCCACTTTAGAAACATTCATTTATGCATAGTATTGAAGGCCAACATAGTTTATTTTGATTCCGTATGCATTTACTGTGATAACAGCCACATGTGTTCATATTGTCTCATTATGTGTTTTTCTGGCTCTGAAAGCGTCAATTTCAACGGTCTAATGCAGCGAATGTCACTATTTAAGATTCAGCTGTGGTGATTTATCAAACTATGTTAGAATGACAATTCCACTTTAGAAACATTCATTTATGCATAGTATTGAAGGCCAACATAGTTTATTTTGATTCCGTATGCATTTACTGTGAAAAAAACAAAAATTGTTCATATTGCTCTTTATGTACTTCTCTCGCTCTGAAAGCGTTAATTTCAACGGTCTAATGCAGCGAATGTCACTATTTAAGATTCAGCTGTGGTGATTTATCAAACTATGTTAGAATGACAATTCCACTTTAGAAACATTCATTTATGCATAGTATTGAAGGCCAACATAGTTTATTTTGATTCCGTATGCATTTACTGTGAAAAAAACAAAAATTGTTCATATTGCTCTTTATGTACTTCTCTCGCTCTGAAAGCGTTAATTTTGACAGTCTAATGCAGCGAATGTCACTATTTAAGATTCAGCTGTGGTGATTTATCAAACTATGTTAGAATGACAATTCCACTTTAGAAACATTCATTTATGCATAGTATTGAAGGCCAACATAGTTTATTTTGATTCCGTGTGTATTTACTGTGAAAAAAACAAAAATTGTTCATATTGCTCTTTATGTACTTCTCTCGCTCTCAAAGCGTTAATTTTGACGGTCTAATGCAGCGAATGTCACTATTTAAGATTCAGCTGTGGTGATTTATCAAACTATGTTAGAATGACAATTCCACTTTAGAAACATTCATTTATGCATAGTATTGAAGGCCAACATAGTTTATTTTGATTCCGTGTGTATTTACTGTGAAAAAAACAAAAATTGTTCATATTGCTCTTTATGTACTTCTCTCGCTCGGAAAGCGTTAATTTTGACGGTCTAATGCAGCGAATGTCACTATTTAAGATTCAGCTGTGGTGATTTATCAAACTATGTTAGAATGACAATTCCACTTTAGAAACATTCATTTATGCATAGTATTGAAGGCCAACATAGTTTATTTTGATTCCGTATGTATTTACTGTGAAAAAAACAAAAATTGTTCATATTGCTCTTTATGTACTTCTCTCGCTCTGAAAGCGTTAATTTTGACGGTCTAATGCAGCGAATGTCACTATTTAAGATTCAGCTGTGGTGATTTATCAAACTATGTTAGAATGACAATTCCACTTTAGAAACATTCATTTATGCATAGTATTGAAGGCCAACATAGTTTATTTTGATTCCGTATGCATTTACTGTGATAACAGTAACTTGTGTTCATATTGCTCTTTATGTACTTCTCTCGCTTTGAAAGCGTTAATTTTGACAGTCTAATGCAGCGAATGTCACTATTTAAGATTCAGCTGTGGTGATTTATCAAACTATGTTAGAATGACAATTCCACTTTAGAAACATTCATTTATGCATAGTATTGAAGGCCAACATAGTTTATTTAGATTCCGTATGCATTTACTGTGAAAAAAACAAAAATTGTTCATATTGCTCTTTATGTACTTCTCTCGCTCTCAAAGCGTTAATTTTGACGGTCTAATGCAGCGAATGTCACTATTTAAGATTCAGCTGTGGTGATTTATCAAACTATGTTAGAATGACAATTCCACTTTAGAAACATTCATTTATGCATAGTATTGAAGGCCAACATAGTTAATTTTGATTCCGTATGCATTTACTGTGATAACAGCCACATGTGTTCATGTTGTCTCATTATGTGTTTTTCTGGCTCTGAAAGCGTTAATTTTAACGGTCTAATGCAGCGAATGTCTCTATTTAAGATTCAGCTGTGGTGATTTATCAAACTATGTTAGAATGACAATTCCACTTTAGAAACATTCATTTATGCATAGTATTGAAGGCCAACATAGTTTATTTTGATTCCGTATGCATTTACTGTGAAAAAAACAAAAATTGTTCATATTGCTCTTTATGTACTTCTCTCGCTCTGAAAGCGTTAATTTTGACAGTCTAATGCAGCGAATGTCACTATTTAAGATTCAGCTGTGGTGATTTATCAAACTATGTTAGAATGACAATTCCACTTTAGAAACATTCATTTATGCATAGTATTGAAGGCCAACATAGTTTATTTTGATTCCGTATGCATTTACTGTGATAACAGCCACATGTGTTCATGTTGTCTCATTATGTGTTTTTCTGGCTCTGAAAGCGTTAATTTTAACGGTCTAATGCAGCGAATGTCTCTATTTAAGATTCAGCTGTGGTGATTTATCAAACTATGTTAGAATGACAATTCCACTTTAGAAACATTCATTTATGCATAGTATTGAAGGCCAACATAGTTTATTTTGATTCCGTATGCATTTACTGTGATAACAGCCACATGTGTTCATATTGTCTCATTATGTGTTTTTCTGGCTCTGAAAGCGTCAATTTCAACGGTCTAATGCAGCGAATGTCACTATTTAAGATTCAGCTGTGGTGATTTATCAAACTATGTTAGAATGACAATTCCACTTTAGAAACATTCATTTATGCATAGTATTGAAGGCCAACATAGTTTATTTTGATTCCGTATGCATTTACTGTGAAAAAAACAAAAATTGTTCATATTGCTCTTTATGTACTTCTCTCGCTCTGAAAGCGTTAATTTCAACGGTCTAATGCAGCGAATGTCACTGTTTAAGATTCAGCTGTGGTGATTTATCAAACTATGTTAGAATGACAATTCCACTTTAGAAACATTCATTTATGCATAGTATTGAAGGCCAACATAGTTTATTTTGATTCCGTATGCATTTACTGTGAAAAAAACAAAAATTGTTCATATTGCTCTTTATGTACTTCTCTCGCTCTGAAAGCGTTAATTTCAACGGTCTAATGCAGCGAATGTCACTATTTAAGATTCAGCTGTGGTGATTTATCAAACTATGTTAGAATGACAATTACACTTTAGAAACATTCATTTATGCATAGTATTGAAGGACAAGATAGTTTATTTTGATTCCGTGTGTATTTACTGTGAACAAAATAAAAATTGTTCATATTGCTCTTTATGTACTTCTCTCGCTCTGAAAGCGTTAATTTTGACAGTCTAATGCAGCGAATGTCACTATTTAAGATTCAGCTGTGGTGATTTATCAAACTATGTTAGAATGACAATTCCATTTTAGAAACATTCATTTATGCATAGTATTGAAGGCCAACATAGTTTATTTTGATTCCGTATGCATTTACTGTGAAAAAAACAAAAATTGTTCACATTGCTCTTTATGTACTTCTTTCGCTCTGAAAGCGTTAATTTTGACAGTCTAATGCAGCGAATGTCACTATTTAAGATTCAGCTGTGGTGATTTATCAAACTATGTTAGAATGACAATTCCACTTTAGAAACATTCATTTATGCATAGTATTGAAGGCCAACATAGTTAATTTTGATTCCGTATGCATTTACTGTGATAACAGCCACATGTGTTCATGTTGTCTCATTATGTGTTTTTCTGGCTCTGAAAGCGTCAATTTCAACGGTCTAATGCAGCGAATGTCACTATTTAAGATTCAGCTGTGGTGATTTATCAAACTATGTTAGAATGACAATTCCACTTTAGAAACATTCATTTATGCATAGTATTGAAGGCCAACATAGTTTATTTTGATTCCGTATGCATTTACTGTGAAAAAAACAAAAATTGTTCATATTGCTCTTTATGTACTTCTCTCGCTCTGAAAGCGTTAATTTTGACAGTCTAATGCAGCGAATGTCACTATTTAAGATTCAGCTGTGGTGATTTATCAAACTATGTTAGAATGACAATTCCACTTTAGAAACATTCATTTATGCATAGTATTGAAGGCCAACATAGTTTATTTTGATTCCGTATGCATTTACTGTGATTAAAGCCACATGTGTTCATGTTGTCTCATTATGTGTTTTTCTGGCTCTGAAAGCCTTATTTTTAACGGTCTAATGCAGCGAATGTCACTATTTAAGATTCAGCTGTGGTGATTTATCAATCTATGTTAGAATGACAATTACACTTTAGAAACATTCATTTATGCATAGTATTGAAGGACAAGATAGTTTATTTTGATTCCGTGTGTATTTACTGTGAAAAAAATAAAAATTGTTCATATTGCTCTTTATGTACTTCTCTCGCTCTGAAAGCGTTAATTTTGACAGTCTAATGCAGCGAATGTCACTATTTAAGATTCAGCTGTGGTGATTTATCAATCTATGTTAGAATGACAATTCCACTTTAGAAACATTCATTTATGCATAGTATTGAAGGCCAACATAGTTTATTTTGATTCCGTATGCATTTACTGTGATAACAGCCACATGTGTTCATGTTGTCTCATTATGTGTTTTTCTGGCTCTGAAAGCGTCAATTTCAACGGTCTAATGCAGCGAATGTCACTATTTAAGATTCAGCTGTGGTGATTTATCAAACTATGTTAGAATGACAATTCCACTTTAGAAACATTCATTTATGCATAGTATTGAAGGCCAACATAGTTAATTTTGATTCCGTATGCATTTACTGTGATAACAGCCACATGTGTTCATGTTGTCTCATTATGTGTTTTTCTGGCTCTGAAAGCCTTATTTTTAACGGTCTAATGCAGCGAATGTCACTATTTAAGATTCAGCTGTGGTGATTTATCAAACTATGTTAGAATGACAATTCCACTTTAGAAACATTCATTTATGCATAGTATTGAAGGACAAGATAGTTTATTTTGATTCCGTGTGTATTTACTGTGAAAAAAATAAAAATTGTTCATATTGCTCTTTATGTACTTCTCTCGCTCTGAAAGCGTTAATTTTGACAGTCTAATGCAGCGAATGTCACTATTTAAGATTCAGCTGTGGTGATTTATCAATCTATGTTAGAATGACAATTCCACTTTAGAAACATTCATTTATGCATAGTATTGAAGGCCAACATAGTTTATTTTGATTCCGTATGCATTTACTGTGATAACAGCCACATGTGTTCATGTTGTCTCATTATGTGTTTTTCTGGCTCTGAAAGCGTCAATTTCAACGGTCTAATGCAGCGAATGTCACTATTTAAGATTCAGCTGTGGTGATTTATCAAACTATGTTAGAATGACAATTCCACTTTAGAAACATTCATTTATGCATAGTATTGAAGGCCAACATAGTTAATTTTGATTCCGTATGCATTTACTGTGATAACAGCCACATGTGTTCATGTTGTCTCATTATGTGTTTTTCTGGCTCTGAAAGCGTTAATTTTAACGGTCTAATGCAGCGAATGTCTCTATTTAAGATTCAGCTGTGGTGATTTATCAAACTATGTTAGAATGACAATTCCACTTTAGAAACATTCATTTATGCATAGTATTGAAGGCCAACATAGTTTATTTTGATTCCGTATGCATTTACTGTGAAAAAAACAAAAATTGTTCATATTGCTCTTTATGTACTTCTCTCGCTCTGAAAGCGTTAATTTTGACAGTCTAATGCAGCGAATGTCACTATTTAAGATTCAGCTGTGGTGATTTATCAAACTATGTTAGAATGACAATTCCACTTTAGAAACATTCATTTATGCATAGTATTGAAGGCCAACATAGTTTATTTTGATTCCGTATGCATTTACTGTGATAACAGCCACATGTGTTCATGTTGTCTCATTATGTGTTTTTCTGGCTCTGAAAGCGTTAATTTTAACGGTCTAATGCAGCGAATGTCTCTATTTAAGATTCAGCTGTGGTGATTTATCAAACTATGTTAGAATGACAATTCCACTTTAGAAACATTCATTTATGCATAGTATTGAAGGCCAACATAGTTTATTTTGATTCCGTATGCATTTACTGTGATAACAGCCACATGTGTTCATATTGTCTCATTATGTGTTTTTCTGGCTCTGAAAGCGTCAATTTCAACGGTCTAATGCAGCGAATGTCACTATTTAAGATTCAGCTGTGGTGATTTATCAAACTATGTTAGAATGACAATTCCACTTTAGAAACATTCATTTATGCATAGTATTGAAGGCCAACATAGTTTATTTTGATTCCGTATGCATTTACTGTGAAAAAAACAAAAATTGTTCATATTGCTCTTTATGTACTTCTCTCGCTCTGAAAGCGTTAATTTCAACGGTCTAATGCAGCGAATGTCACTATTTAAGATTCAGCTGTGGTGATTTATCAAACTATGTTAGAATGACAATTCCACTTTAGAAACATTCATTTATGCATAGTATTGAAGGCCAACATAGTTTATTTTGATTCCGTATGCATTTACTGTGATAACAGCCACATGTGTTCATGTTGTCTCATTATGTGTTTTTGTGGCTCTGAAAGCGTCAATTTCAACCGTCTAATGCAGCGAATGTCACTATTTAAGATTCAGCTGTGGTGATTTATCAAACTATGTTAGAATGACAATTCCACTTTAGAAACATTCATTTATGCATAGTATTGAAGGCCAACATAGTTTATTTTGATTCCGTATGCATTTACTGTGAAAAAAACAAAAATTGTTCATATTGCTCTTTATGTACTTCTTTCGCTCTGAAAGCGTTAATTTTGACAGTCTAATGCAGCGAATGTCACTATTTAAGATTCAGCTGTGGTGATTTATCAATCTATGTTAGAATGACAATTCCACTTTAGAAACATTCATTTATGCATAGTATTGAAGGCCAACATAGTTTATTTTGATTCCGTATGCATTTACTGTGATAACAGCCACATGTGTTCATATTGTCTCATTATGTGTTTTTCTGGCTCTGAAAGCGTCAATTTCAACGGTCTAATGCAGCGAATGTCACTATTTAAGATTCAGCTGTGGTGATTTATCAAACTATGTTAGAATGACAATTCCACTTTAGAAACATTCATTTATGCATAGTATTGAAGGCCAACATAGTTTATTTTGATTCCGTATGCATTTACTGTGAAAAAAACAAAAATTGTTCATATTGCTCTTTATGTACTTCTTTCGCTCTGAAAGCGTTAATTTTGACAGTCTAATGCAGCGAATGTCACTATTTAAGATTCAGCTGTGGTGATTTATCAATCTATGTTAGAATGACAATTCCACTTTAGAAACATTCATTTATGCATAGTATTGAAGGCCAACATAGTTTATTTTGATTCCGTATGCATTTACTGTGATAACAGCCACATGTGTTCATATTGTCTCATTATGTGTTTTTCTGGCTCTGAAAGCGTCAATTTCAACGGTCTAATGCAGCGAATGTCACTATTTAAGATTCAGCTGTGGTGATTTATCAAACTATGTTAGAATGACAATTCCACTTTAGAAACATTCATTTATGCATAGTATTGAAGGCCAACATAGTTTATTTTGATTCCGTATGCATTTACTGTGAAAAAAACAAAAATTGTTCATATTGCTCTTTATGTACTTCTTTCGCTCTGAAAGCGTTAATTTTGACAGTCTAATGCAGCGAATGTCACTATTTAAGATTCAGCTGTGGTGATTTATCAATCTATGTTAGAATGACAATTCCACTTTAGAAACATTCATTTATGCATAGTATTGAAGGCCAACATAGTTTATTTTGATTCCGTATGCATTTACTGTGATAACAGCCACATGTGTTCATATTGTCTCATTATGTGTTTTTCTGGCTCTGAAAGCGTCAATTTCAACGGTCTAATGCAGCGAATGTCACTATTTAAGATTCAGCTGTGGTGATTTATCAAACTATGTTAGAATGACAATTCCACTTTAGAAACATTCATTTATGCATAGTATTGAAGGCCAACATAGTTTATTTTGATTCCGTATGCATTTACTGTGAAAAAAACAAAAATTGTTCATATTGCTCTTTATGTACTTCTCTCGCTCTGAAAGCGTTAATTTTGACAGTCTAATGCAGCGAATGTCACTATTTAAGATTCAGCTGTGGTTATTTATCAAACTATGTTAGAATGACAATTCCACTTTAGAAACATTCATTTATGCATAGTATTGAAGGCCAACATAGTTTATTTTGATTCCGTATGCATTTACTGTGATTAAAGCCACATGTGTTCATGTTGTCTCATTATGTGTTTTTCTGGCTCTGAAAGCCTTATTTTTAACGGTCTAATGCAGCGAATGTCACTATTTAAGATTCAGCTGTGGTGATTTATCAAACTATGTTAGAATGACAATTCCACTTTAGAAACATTCATTTATGCATAGTATTGAAGGACAAGATAGTTTATTTTGATTCCGTGTGTATTTACTGTGAAAAAAATAAAAATTGTTCATATTGCTCTTTATGTACTTCTCTCGCTCTGAAAGCGTTAATTTTGACAGTCTAATGCAGCGAATGTCACTATTTAAGATTCAGCTGTGGTGATTTATCAAACTATGTTAGAATGACAATTCCACTTTAGAAACATTCATTTATGCATAGTATTGAAGGCCAACATAGTTTATTTTGATTCCGTATGCATTTACTGTGAAAAAAACAAAAATTGTTCATATTGCTCTTTATGTACTTCTCTCGCTCTGAAAGCGTTAATTTCAACGGTCTAATGCAGCGAATGTCACTATTTAAGATTCAGCTGTGGTGATTTATCAAACTATGTTAGAATGACAATTACACTTTAGAAACATTCATTTATGCATAGTATTGAAGGACAAGATAGTTTATTTTGATTCCGTGTGTATTTACTGTGAACAAAATAAAAATTGTTCATATTGCTCTTTATGTACTTCTCTCGCTCTGAAAGCGTTAATTTTGACAGTCTAATGCAGCGAATGTCACTATTTAAGATTCAACTGTGGTGATTTATCAAACTATGTTAGAATGACAATTCCACTTTAGAAACATTCATTTATGCATAGTATTGAAGGCCAACATAGTTTATTTTGATTCCGTATGCATTTACTGTGAAAAAAACAAAAATTGTTCACATTGCTCTTTATGTACTTCTTTCGCTCTGAAAGCGTTAATTTTGACAGTCTAATGCAGCGAATGTCACTATTTAAGATTCAGCTGTGGTGATTTATCAATCTATGTTAGAATGACAATTCCACTTTAGAAACATTCATTTATGCATAGTATTGAAGGCCAACATAGTTTATTTTGATTCCGTATGCATTTACTGTGATAACAGCCACATGTGTTCATATTGTCTCATTATGTGTTTTTCTGGCTCTGAAAGCGTCAATTTCAACGGTCTAATGCAGCGAATGTCACTATTTAAGATTCAGCTGTGGTGATTTATCAAACTATGTTAGAATGACAATTCCACTTTAGAAACATTCATTTATGCATAGTATTGAAGGCCAACATAGTTTATTTTGATTCCGTATGCATTTACTGTGATAACAGCCACATGTGTTCATGTCTCATTATGTGTTTTTCTGGCTCTGAAAGCGTCAATTTCAACGGTCTAATGCAGCGAATGTCACTATTTAAGATTCAGCTGTGGTGATTTATCAAACTATGTTAGAATGACAATTCCACTTTAGAAACATTCATTTATGCATAGTATTGAAGGCCAACATAGTTAATTTTGATTCCGTATGCATTTACTGTGATAACAGCCACATGTGTTCATGTTGTCTCATTATGTGTTTTTCTGGCTCTGAAAGCGTTAATTTTAACGGTCTAATGCAGCGAATGTCTCTATTTAAGATTCAGCTGTGGTGATTTATCAAACTATGTTAGAATGACAATTCCACTTTAGAAACATTCATTTATGCATAGTATTGAAGGCCAACATAGTTTATTTTGATTCCGTATGCATTTACTGTGAAAAAAGGAACATGTGTTCATATTGCTCTTTATGTGCATTTCTCCCCCTGAAAGCGTCAATTTTGACGGTCTAATGTAACGAATGTCATTATTTAAGATTCAGCTGTGGTGATTGACCAAACTATGTTAGAATGACAAACATAGTTTGGTAAATCACCACAGCTGAAGTACATAAAGAGCAATATGAACACAAGTTACTGTTATCACAGTAAATACATACGGAATCAAAATAAACTATCTTGTCCTTCAATACTATGCATAAATGAATGTTTCTAAAGTGGAATTGTCATTCTAACATAGTTTGGTACATCACCACAGCTGAATCTTAAATAGTGACTTTCGGTGCATTAGGCCGTCAAAATTGACGCTTCAGAGCGAGAAAAACACATAATGAGACAATATGAACACATGTGGCTGTTTTCAAAGTAACTGCATACGAAATCAAAATAAACTATGTTGGCCTTCAATAATATGCATAAATGAATGTTTCTAAAGTGGAATTGTCATTCTAACATAGTTTGGTAAATCACCACAGCTGAATCTTAAATCGTGACATTCGCTGCATCAGACCGTCAAAATTAACGCTTTCAGAGCCAGAAAAACACATAATAAGACAATATGAACACGTGGCTGTTTTCACAGTAACTGCATACAGAATCAAAATAAACTATGTTGTCCTTCAATAATATGCATAAATGAATGTTTCTAAAGTGGAATTGTTATTCTAACATAGTTTGACACATCACTACAGCTGAATCTTAAATAGTGACATTCGCTGCATTAGACCGTCAAAATTAACGCTTTCAGAGCCAGAAAAACACATAATGAGACAATATGAACACGTGGCTGTTTTCACAGTAACTGCATACAGAATCAAAATAAACTATGTTGTCCTTCAATAATATGCATAAATGAATGTTTCTGAAGTGGAATTGTCATTCTAACATAGTTTGATACATCACCACAGCTGAATCTTAAATAGTGACTTTCGCTGCATTAGTCCGTCAAAATTGACGCTTCAGAGCGAGAAAAACACATAATAAGATAATATGAACACATGTTCCTTTTTTCACAGTAAATGCATACGGAATCAAAATAAATTATGTTGTCCTTCAACACTATGCACAATTGAATGTTTCTAAAGTGGAATTGTCATTCTGACATAGTTTGATACATCACTACAGCTGAATCTTAAATAGTGACTTTCGCTGCATTAGACCGTCAAAATTGACGCTTCAAAGCGAGAAAAACACATAAACAGTAATATGAACACATGTTCCTTTTTTCACAGTAAATGCATACGGAATCAAAATAAATTATGTTGTCCTTCAACACTATGCACAACTGAATGTTTCTAAAGTGGAATTGTCATTCTGACATAGTTTGATACATCACCACAGCTGAATCTTAAATAATGACATTCGTTACATTAGACCGTCAAAATTGACGCTTTCAGGGGGAGAAATGCACATAAAGAGCAATATGAACACATGTTCCTTTTTTCACAGTAAATGCATACGGAATCAAAATAAATTATGTTGTCCTTCAACACTATGCACAATTGAATGTTTCTAAAGTGGAATTGTCATTCTGACATAGTTTGATACATCACTACAGCTGAATCTTAAATAGTGACTTTCGCTGCATTAGACCGTCAAAATTGATGCTTCAGAGCGAGAAAAACACATAATAAGATAATATGAACACATGTTCCTTTTTTCACAGTAAATGCATACGGAATCAAAATAAACTATGTTGTCCTTCAACACTATGCAAAATTGAATGTTTCTAAAGTGGAATTGTCATTCTGACATAGTTTGATACATCACTACAGCTGAATCTTAAATAGTGACTTTCGCTGCATTAGACCGTCAAAATTGACGCTTCAAAGCGAGAAAAACACATAAACAGTAATATGAACACATGTTCCTTTTTTCACAGTAAATGCATACGGAATCAAAATAAATTATGTTGTCCTTCAACACTATGCACAACTGAATGTTTCTAAAGTGGAATTGTCATTCTAACATAGTTTGATACATCACCACAGCTGAATCTTAAATAATGACATTCGTTACATTAGACCGTCAAAATTGACGCTTTCAGGGGGAGAAATGCACATAAAGAGCAATATGAACACATGTTCCTTTTTTCACAGTAAATGCAGACGGAATCAAAATAAATTATGTTGTCCTTCAACACTATGCACAAGTGAATGTTTCTAAAGTGGAATTGTTATTCTAACATAGTTTGATACATCACCACAGCTGAATCTTAAATAGTGACTTTCGCTGCATTAGGCCGTCAAAATTGACGCTTCAGAGCGAGAAAAACACATAATAAGATAATATGAACACATGTTCCTTTTTTCACAGTAAATGCATACGGAATCAAAATAAACTATGTTGTCCTTCAACACTATGCAAAATCTAATGTTTCTAAAGTGGAATTGTCATTCTGACATAGTTTGATACATCACTACAGCTGAATCTTAAATAGTGACTTTCGCTGCATTAGACCGTCAGAGCGTGAAAAGCACATACACAGTAATATGAACACATGTTCCTTTTTTTCACAGTAAATGCATACGGAATCAAAATAAACTATGTTGTCCTTCAACACTATGCACAAGTGAATGTTTCTAAAGTGGAATTGTTATTCTAACATAGTTTGATACATCACCACAGCTGAATCTTAAATACTGACTTTCGCTGCATCAGACCGTCAAAATTAACGCTTTCAGAGCCAGAAAAACACATAATAAGACAATATGAACACGTGGCTGTTTTCACAGTAACTGCATACAGAATCAAAATAAACTATGTTGTCCTTCAATAATATGCATAAATGAATGTTTCTGAAGTGGAATTGTCATTCTAACATAGTTTGATACATCACCACAGCTGAATCTTAAATAGTGACTTTCGCTGCATTAGTCCGTCAAAATTGACGCTTCAGAGCGAGAAAAACACATAATAAGATAATATGAATACATGTTCCTTTTTTCACAGTAAATGCATACGGAATCAAAATAAATTATGTTGTCCTTCAACACTATGCACAATTGAATGTTTCTAAAGTGGAATTGTCATTCTGACATAGTTTGATACATCACTACAGCTGAATCTTAAATAGTGACTTTCGCTGCATTAGACCGTCAAAATTGACGCTTCAAAGCGAGAAAAACACATAAACAGTAATATGAACACATGTTCCTTTTTTCACAGTAAATGCATACGGAATCAAAATAAATTATGTTGTCCTTCAACACTATGCACAATTGAATGTTTCTAAAGTGGAATTGTCATTCTGACATAGTTTGATACATCACTACAGCTGAATCTTAAATAGTGACTTTCGCTGCATTAGACCGTCAAAATTGACGCTTCAAAGCGAGAAAAACACATAAACAGTAATATGAACACATGTTCCTTTTTTCACAGTAAATGCATACGGAATCAAAATAAATTATGTTGTCCTTCAACACTATGCACAATTGAATGTTTCTAAAGTGGAATTGTCATTCTGACATAGTTTGATACATAACTACAGCTGAATCTTAAATAGTGACATTCGCTGCATCAGACCGTCAAATATGACGCATTCAGAGCCAGAAAAACACATAATGAGACAATATGAACACATGTGGCTGTTTTCAAAGTAACTGCATACGAAATCAAAATAAACTATGTTGGCCTTCAATAATATGCATAAATGAATGTTTCTAAAGTGGAATTGTCATTCTAACATAGTTTGGTAAATCACCACAGCTGAATCTTAAATAGTGACATTCGATGCATCAGACCGTCAAATATGACGCTTTCAGAGCCAGAAAAACACATAATGAGACAATATGAACACATGTGGCTGTTTTGAAAGTAACTGCATACGAAATCAAAATAAACTATGTTGGCCTCCAATAATATGCAAAAATCAATGTTTCTAAAGTGGAATTGTCATTCTAACATAGTTTGGTAAATCACCACAGCTGAATCTTAAATAGTGACATTCGTTGTAATCAGACGCTTTCAGAGCCAGAGAAACACATAATGAGACAATATGAACACATGTGGCTGTTTTCAAAGTAACTGCATACGAAATCAAAATAAACTATGTTGGCCTTCAATAATATGCATAAATGAATGTTTCTAAAGTGGAATTGTCATTCTAACATAGTTTGGTAAATCACCACAGCTGAATCTTAAATCGTGACATTCGCTGCATCAGACCGTCAAAATTAACGCTTTCAGAGCCAGAAAAACACATAATAAGACAATATGAACACGTGGCTGTTTTCACAGTAACTGCATACAGAATCAAAATAAACTATGTTGTCCTTCAATAATATGCATAAATGAATGTTTCTAAAGTGGAATTGTTATTCTAACATAGTTTGACACATCACTACAGCTGAATCTTAAATAGTGACATTCGCTGCATTAGACCGTCAAAATTAACGCTTTCAGAGCCAGAAAAACACATAATGAGACAATATGAACACGTGGCTGTTTTCACAGTAACTGCATACAGAATCAAAATAAACTATGTTGTCCTTCAATAATATGCATAAATGAATGTTTCTGAAGTGGAATTGTCATTCTAACATAGTTTGATACATCACCACAGCTGAATCTTAAATAGTGACTTTCGCTGCATTAGTCCGTCAAAATTGACGCTTCAGAGCGAGAAAAACACATAATAAGATAATATGAACACATGTTCCTTTTTTCACAGTAAATGCATACGGAATCAAAATAAATTATGTTGTCCTTCAACACTATGCACAATTGAATGTTTCTAAAGTGGAATTGTCATTCTGACATAGTTTGATACATCACTACAGCTGAATCTTAAATAGTGACTTTCGCTGCATTAGACTGTCAAAATTGACGCTTCAAAGCGAGAAAAACACATAAACAGTAATATGAACACATGTTCCTTTTTTCACAGTAAATGCATACGGAATCAAAATAAATTATGTTGTCCTTCAACACTATGCACAACTGAATGTTTCTAAAGTGGAATTGTCATTCTGACATAGTTTGATACATCACCACAGCTGAATCTTAAATAATGACATTCGTTACATTAGACCGTCAAAATTGACGCTTTCAGGGGGAGAAATGCACATAAAGAGCAATATGAACACATGTTCCTTTTTTCACAGTAAATGCAGACGGAATCAAAATAAATTATGTTGTCCTTCAACACTATGCACAAGTGAATGTTTCTAAAGTGGAATTGTTATTCTAACATAGTTTGATACATCACCACAGCTGAATCTTAAATAGTGACTTTCGGTGCATTAGGCCGTCAAAATTGACGCTTCAGAGCGAGAAAAACACATAATGAGACAATATGAACACATGTGGCTGTTTTCAAAGTAACTGCATACGAAATCAAAATAAACTATGTTGGCCTTCAATAATATGCATAAATGAATGTTTCTAAAGTGGAATTGTCATTCTAACATAGTTTGGCAAATCACTACAGCTGAATCTTAAATAGTGACATTCGCTGCATCAGACCGTCAAAATTAACGCTTTCAGAGCCAGAAAAACACATAATAAGACAATATGAACACGTGGCTGTTTTCACAGTAACTGCATACAGAATCAAAATAAACTATGTTGTCCTTCAATAATATGCATAAATGAATGTTTCTAAAGTGGAATTGTTATTCTAACATAGTTTGACACATCACTACAGCTGAATCTTAAATAGTGACATTCGCTGCATTAGACCGTCAAAATTAACGCTTTCAGAGCCAGAAAAACACATAATGAGACAATATGAACACGTGGCTGTTTTCACAGTAACTGCATACAGAATCAAAATAAACTATGTTGTCCTTCAATAATATGCATAAATGAATGTTTCTGAAGTGGAATTGTCATTCTAACATAGTTTGATACATCACCACAGCTGAATCTTAAATAGTGACTTTCGCTGCATTAGACCGTCAAAATTGACGCTTCAAAGCGAGAAAAACACATAAACAGTAATATGAACACATGTTCCTTTTTTCACAGTAAATGCATACGGAATCAAAATAAATTATGTTGTCCTTCAACACTATGCACAACTGAATGTTTCTAAAGTGGAATTGTCATTCTAACATAGTTTGATACATCACCACAGCTGAATCTTAAATAATGACATTCGCTGCATCAGACCGTCAAAATTGACGCTTTAAGAGCCAGAAAAACACATAATGAGACAATATGAACACATGTGGCTGTTTTCAAAGTAACTGCATACGAAATCAAAATAAACTATGTTGGCCTTCAATAATATGCATAAATGAATGTTTCTAAAGTGGAATTGTCATTCTAACATAGTTTGGTAAATCACCACAGCTGAATCTTAAATCGTGACATTCGCTGCATCAGACCGTCAAATATGACGCTTTCAGAGCCAGAAAAACACATAATGAGACAATATGAACACATGTGGCTGTTTTCAAAGTAACTGCATACGAAATCAAAATAAACTATGTTGGCCTTCAATAATATGCTTAAATGAATGTTTCTAAAGTGGAATTGTCATTCTAACATAGTTTGGTAAATCACCACAGCTGAATCTTAAATAGTGACATTCGCTGCATCAGGCCGTCAAATATGACGCTTTCAGAGCCAGAAAAACACATAATGAGACAATATGAACACATGTGGCTGTTTTCAAAGTAACTGCATACGAAATCAAAATAAACTATGTTGGCCTTCAATAATATGCATAAATGAATGTTTCTAAAGTGGAATTGTCATTCTAACATAGTTTGGTAAATCACCACAGCTGAATCTTAAATAGTGACAGTCGCTGCATCAGACCGTCAAATATGACGCTTTCAGAGCCAGAAAAACACATAATGAGACAATATGAACACATGTGGCTGTTTTCAAAGTAACTGCATACGAAATCAAAATAAACTATGTTGTCCTTCAATAATATGCATAAATGAATGTTTCTGAAGTGGAATTGTCATTCTAACATAGTTTGATACATCACCACAGCTGAATCTTAAATAGTGACTTTCGCTGCATTAGTCCGTCAAAATTGACGCTTCAGAGCGAGAAAAACACATAATAAGATAATATGAACACATGTTCCTTTTTTCACAGTAAATGCATACGGAATCAAAATAAATTATGTTGTCCTTCAACACTATGCACAATTGAATGTTTCTAAAGTGGAATTGTCATTCTGACATAGTTTGATACATCACTACAGCTGAATCTTAAATAGTGACTTTCGCTGCATTAGACCGTCAAAATTGACGCTTCAAAGCGAGAAAAACACATAAACAGTAATATGAACACATGTTCCTTTTTTCACAGTAAATGCATACGGAATCAAAATAAATTATGTTGTCCTTCAACACTATGCACAACTGAATGTTTCTAAAGTGGAATTGTCATTCTGACATAGTTTGATACATCACTACAGCTGAATCTTAAATAGTGACTTTCGCTGCATTAGACCGTCAAAATTGACGCTTCAAAGCGAGAAAAACACATAAACAGTAATATGAACACATGTTCCTTTTTTCACAGTAAATGCATACGGAATCAAAATAAATTATGTTGTCCTTCAACACTATGCACAATTGAATGTTTCTAAAGTGGAATTGTCATTCTGACATAGTTTGATACATAACTACAGCTGAATCTTAAATAGTGACATTCGCTGCATCAGACCGTCAAATATGACGCATTCAGAGCCAGAAAAACACATAATGAGACAATATGAACACATGTGGCTGTTTTCAAAGTAACTGCATACGAAATCAAAATAAACTATGTTGGCCTTCAATAATATGCATAAATGAATGTTTCTAAAGTGGAATTGTCATTCTAACATAGTTTGGTAAATCACCACAGCTGAATCTTAAATAGTGACATTCGATGCATCAGACCGTCAAATATGACGCTTTCAGAGCCAGAAAAACACATAATGAGACAATATGAACACATGTGGCTGTTTTGAAAGTAACTGCATACGAAATCAAAATAAACTATGTTGGCCTTCAATAATATGCAAAAATCAATGTTTCTAAAGTGGAATTGTCATTCTAACATAGTTTGGTAAATCACCACAGCTGAATCTTAAATAGTGACATTCGTTGTAATCAGACGCTTTCAGAGCCAGAGAAACACATAATGAGACAATATGAACACATGTGGCTGTTTTCAAAGTAACTGCATACGAAATCAAAATAAACTATGTTGGCCTTCAATAATATGCATAAATGAATGTTTCTAAAGTGGAATTGTCATTCTAACATAGTTTGGTAAATCACCACAGCTGAATCTTAAATCGTGACATTCGCTGCATCAGACCGTCAAAATTAACGCTTTCAGAGCCAGAAAAACACATAATAAGACAATATGAACACGTGGCTGTTTTCACAGTAACTGCATACAGAATCAAAATAAACTATGTTGTCCTTCAATAATATGCATAAATGAATGTTTCTAAAGTGGAATTGTTATTCTAACATAGTTTGACACATCACTACAGCTGAATCTTAAATAGTGACATTCGCTGCATTGGACCGTCAAAATTAACGCTTTCAGAGCCAGAAAAACACATAATGAGACAATATGAACACGTGGCTGTTTTCACAGTAACTGCATACAGAATCAAAATAAACTATGTTGTCCTTCAATAATATGCATAAATGAATGTTTCTGAAGTGGAATTGTCATTCTAACATAGTTTGATACATCACCACAGCTGAATCTTAAATAGTGACTTTCGCTGCATTAGTCCGTCAAAATTGACGCTTCAGAGCGAGAAAAACACATAATAAGATAATATGAACACATGTTCCTTTTTTCACAGTAAATGCATACGGAATCAAAATAAATTATGTTGTCCTTCAACACTATGCAAAATTGAATGTTTCTAAAGTGGAATTGTCATTCTGACATAGTTTGATACATCACTACAGCTGAATCTTAAATAGTGACTTTCGCTGCATTAGACTGTCAAAATTGACGCTTCAAAGCGAGAAAAACACATAAACAGTAATATGAACACATGTTCCTTTTTTCACAGTAAATGCATACGGAATCAAAATAAATTATGTTGTCCTTCAACACTATGCACAACTGAATGTTTCTAAAGTGGAATTGTCATTCTGACATAGTTTGATACATCACCACAGCTGAATCTTAAATAGTGACTTTCGCTGCATTAGACCGTCAAAATTGACGCTTTCAGGGGGAGAAATGCACATAAAGAGCAATATGAACACATGTTCCTTTTTTCACAGTAAATGCATACGGAATCAAAATAAATTATGTTGTCCTTCAACACTATGCACAATTGAATGTTTCTAAAGTGGAATTGTCATTCTGACATAGTTTGATACATCACTACAGCTGAATCTTAAATAGTGACTTTCGCTGCATTAGACCGTCAAAATTGATGCTTCAGAGCGAGAAAAACACATAATAAGATAATATGAACACATGTTCCTTTTTTCACAGTAAATGCATACGGAATCAAAATAAACTATGTTGTCCTTCAACACTATGCAAAATTGAATGTTTCTAAAGTGGAATTGTCATTCTGACATAGTTTGATACATCACTACAGCTGAATCTTAAATAGTGACTTTCGCTGCATTAGACCGTCAAAATTGACGCTTCAAAGCGAGAAAAACACATAAACAGTAATATGAACACATGTTCCTTTTTTCACAGTAAATGCATACGGAATCAAAATAAATTATGTTGTCCTTCAACACTATGCACAACTGAATGTTTCTAAAGTGGAATTGTCATTCTAACATAGTTTGATACATCACCACAGCTGAATCTTAAATAATGACATTCGTTACATTAGACCGTCAAAATTGACGCTACAGAGCGTGAAAAGCACATAAACAGTAATATGAACACATGTTCCTTTTTTCACAGTAAATGCATACGGAATCAAAATAAACTATGTTGTCCTTCAACACTATGCACAACTGAATGTTTCTAAAGTGGAATTGTCATTCTGACATAGTTTGATACATCACCACAGCTGAATCTTAAATAATGACATTCGTTACATTAGACCGTCAAAATTGACGCTTTCAGGGGGAGAAATGCACATAAAGAGCAATATGAACACATGTTCCTTTTTTCACAGTAAATGCAGACGGAATCAAAATAAATTATGTTGTCCTTCAACACTATGCACAAGTGAATGTTTCTAAAGTGGAATTGTTATTCTAACATAGTTTGATACATCACCACAGCTGAATCTTAAATAGTGACTTTCGGTGCATTAGGCCGTCAAAATTGACGCTTCAGAGCGAGAAAAACACATAATGAGACAATATGAACACATGTGGCTGTTTTCAAAGTAACTGCATACGAAATCAAAATAAACTATGTTGGCCTTCAATAATATGCATAAATGAATGTTTCTAAAGTGGAATTGTCATTCTAACATAGTTTGATACATCACCACAGCTGAATCTTAAATAGTGACTTTCGCTGCATTAGACCGTCAAAATTGACGCTTCAAAGCGAGAAAAACACATAAACAGTAATATGAACACATGTTCCTTTTTTCACAGTAAATGCATACGGAATCAAAATAAACTATGTTGTCCTTCAACACTATGCACAACTGAATGTTTCTAAAGTGGAATTGTCATTCTGACATAGTTTGATACATAACTACAGCTGAATCTTAAATAGTGACATTCGCTGCATCAGACCGTCAAATATGACGCATTCAGAGCCAGAAAAACACATAATGAGACAATATGAACACATGTGGCTGTTTTCAAAGTAACTGCATACGAAATCAAAATAAACTATGTTGGCCTTCAATAATATGCATAAATGAATGTTTCTAAAGTGGAATTGTCATTCTAACATAGTTTGGTAAATCACCACAGCTGAATCTTAAATAGTGACATTCGATGCATCAGACCGTCAAATATGACGCTTTCAGAGCCAGAAAAACACATAATGAGACAATATGAACACATGTGGCTGTTTTGAAAGTAACTGCATACGAAATCAAAATAAACTATGTTGGCCTCCAATAATATGCAAAAATCAATGTTTCTAAAGTGGAATTGTCATTCTAACATAGTTTGGTAAATCACCACAGCTGAATCTTAAATAGTGACATTCGTTGTAATCAGACGCTTTCAGAGCCAGAGAAACACATAATGAGACAATATGAACACATGTGGCTGTTTTCAAAGTAACTGCATACGAAATCAAAATAAACTATGTTGGCCTTCAATAATATGCATAAATGAATGTTTCTAAAGTGGAATTGTCATTCTAACATAGTTTGGTAAATCACCACAGCTGAATCTTAAATCGTGACATTCGCTGCATCAGACCGTCAAAATTAACGCTTTCAGAGCCAGAAAAACACATAATAAGACAATATGAACACGTGGCTGTTTTCACAGTAACTGCATACAGAATCAAAATAAACTATGTTGTCCTTCAATAATATGCATAAATGAATGTTTCTAAAGTGGAATTGTTATTCTAACATAGTTTGACACATCACTACAGCTGAATCTTAAATAGTGACATTCGCTGCATTAGACCGTCAAAATTAACGCTTTCAGAGCCAGAAAAACACATAATGAGACAATATGAACACGTGGCTGTTTTCACAGTAACTGCATACAGAATCAAAATAAACTATGTTGTCCTTCAATAATATGCATAAATGAATGTTTCTGAAGTGGAATTGTCATTCTAACATAGTTTGATACATCACCACAGCTGAATCTTAAATAGTGACTTTCGCTGCATTAGTCCGTCAAAATTGACGCTTCAGAGCGAGAAAAACACATAATAAGATAATATGAACACATGTTCCTTTTTTCACAGTAAATGCATACGGAATCAAAATAAATTATGTTGTCCTTCAACACTATGCACAACTGAATGTTTCTAAAGTGGAATTGTCATTCTGACATAGTTTGATACATCACCACAGCTGAATCTTAAATAATGACATTCGTTACATTAGACCGTCAAAATTGACGCTTTCAGGGGGAGAAATGCACATAAAGAGCAATATGAACACATGTTCCTTTTTTCACAGTAAATGCATACGGAATCAAAATAAATTATGTTGTCCTTCAACACTATGCACAATTGAATGTTTCTAAAGTGGAATTGTCATTCTGACATAGTTTGATACATCACTACAGCTGAATCTTAAATAGTGACTTTCGCTGCATTAGACCGTCAAAATTGATGCCTCAGAGCGAGAAAAACACATAATAAGATAATATGAACACATGTTCCTTTTTTCACAGTAAATGCATACGGAATCAAAATAAACTATGTTGTCCTTCAACACTATGCAAAATTGAATGTTTCTAAAGTGGAATTGTCATTCTGACATAGTTTGATACATCACTACAGCTGAATCTTAAATAGTGACTTTCGCTGCATTAGACCGTCAAAATTGACGCTTCAAAGCGAGAAAAACACATAAACAGTAATATGAACACATGTTCCTTTTTTCACAGTAAATGCATACGGAATCAAAATAAATTATGTTGTCCTTCAACACTATGCACAACTGAATGTTTCTAAAGTGGAATTGTCATTCTAACATAGTTTGATACATCACCACAGCTGAATCTTAAATAATGACATTCGTTACATTAGACCGTCAAAATTGACGCTTTCAGGGGGAGAAATGCACATAAAGAGCAATATGAACACATGTTCCTTTTTTCACAGTAAATGCAGACGGAATCAAAATAAATTATGTTGTCCTTCAACACTATGCACAAGTGAATGTTTCTAAAGTGGAATTGTTATTCTAACATAGTTTGATACATCACCACAGCTGAATCTTAAATAGTGACTTTCGCTGCATTAGGCCGTCAAAATTGACGCTTCAGAGCGAGAAAAACACATAATAAGATAATATGAACACATGTTCCTTTTTTCACAGTAAATGCATACGGAATCAAAATAAACTATGTTGTCCTTCAACACTATGCAAAATCTAATGTTTCTAAAGTGGAATTGTCATTCTGACATAGTTTGATACATCACTACAGCTGAATCTTAAATAGTGACTTTCGCTGCATTAGACCGTCAGAGCGTGAAAAGCACATACACAGTAATATGAACACATGTTCCTTTTTTTCACAGTAAATGCATACGGAATCAAAATAAACTATGTTGTCCTTCAACACTATGCACAAGTGAATGTTTCTAAAGTGGAATTGTTATTCTAACATAGTTTGATACATCACCACAGCTGAATCTTAAATAGTGACTTTCGCTGCATCAGACCGTCAAAATTAACGCTTTCAGAGCCAGAAAAACACATAATAAGACAATATGAACACGTGGCTGTTTTCACAGTAACTGCATACAGAATCAAAATAAACTATGTTGTCCTTCAATAATATGCATAAATGAATGTTTCTGAAGTGGAATTGTCATTCTAACATAGTTTGATACATCACCACAGCTGAATCTTAAATAGTGACTTTCGCTGCATTAGACCGTCAAAATTGACGCTTTCAGGGGGAGAAATGCACATAAAGAGCAATATGAACACATGTTCCTTTTTTCACAGTAAATGCAGACGGAATCAAAATAAATTATGTTGTCCTTCAACACTATGCACAAGTGAATGTTTCTAAAGTGGAATTGTTATTCTAACATAGTTTGATACATCACCACAGCTGAATCTTAAATAGTGACTTTCGGTGCATTAGGCCGTCAAAATTGACGCTTCAGAGCGAGAAAAACACATAATGAGACAATATGAACACATGTGGCTGTTTTCAAAGTAACTGCATACGAAATCAAAATAAACTATGTTGGCCTTCAATAATATGCATAAATGAATGTTTCTAAAGTGGAATTGTCATTCTAACATAGTTTGATACATCACCACAGCTGAATCTTAAATAGTGACTTTCGCTGCATTAGACCGTCAAAATTGACGCTTCAAAGCGAGAAAAACACATAAACAGTAATATGAACACATGTTCCTTTTTTCACAGTAAATGCATACGGAATCAAAATAAACTATGTTGTCCTTCAACACTATGCACAACTGAATGTTTCTAAAGTGGAATTGTCATTCTGACATAGTTTGATACATAACTACAGCTGAATCTTAAATAGTGACATTCGCTGCATCAGACCGTCAAATATGACGCATTCAGAGCCAGAAAAACACATAATGAGACAATATGAACACATGTGGCTGTTTTCAAAGTAACTGCATACGAAATCAAAATAAACTATGTTGGCCTTCAATAATATGCATAAATGAATGTTTCTAAAGTGGAATTGTCATTCTAACATAGTTTGGTAAATCACCACAGCTGAATCTTAAATAGTGACATTCGATGCATCAGACCGTCAAATATGACGCTTTCAGAGCCAGAAAAACACATAATGAGACAATATGAACACATGTGGCTGTTTTGAAAGTAACTGCATACGAAATCAAAATAAACTATGTTGGCCTCCAATAATATGCAAAAATCAATGTTTCTAAAGTGGAATTGTCATTCTAACATAGTTTGGTAAATCACCACAGCTGAATCTTAAATAGTGACATTCGTTGTAATCAGACGCTTTCAGAGCCAGAGAAACACATAATGAGACAATATGAACACATGTGGCTGTTTTCAAAGTAACTGCATACGAAATCAAAATAAACTATGTTGGCCTTCAATAATATGCATAAATGAATGTTTCTAAAGTGGAATTGTCATTCTAACATAGTTTGGTAAATCACCACAGCTGAATCTTAAATCGTGACATTCGCTGCATCAGACCGTCAAAATTAACGCTTTCAGAGCCAGAAAAACACATAATAAGACAATATGAACACGTGGCTGTTTTCACAGTAACTGCATACAGAATCAAAATAAACTATGTTGTCCTTCAATAATATGCATAAATGAATGTTTCTAAAGTGGAATTGTTATTCTAACATAGTTTGACACATCACTACAGCTGAATCTTAAATAGTGACATTCGCTGCATTAGACCGTCAAAATTAACGCTTTCAGAGCCAGAAAAACACATAATGAGACAATATGAACACGTGGCTGTTTTCACAGTAACTGCATACAGAATCAAAATAAACTATGTTGTCCTTCAATAATATGCATAAATGAATGTTTCTGAAGTGGAATTGTCATTCTAACATAGTTTGATACATCACCACAGCTGAATCTTAAATAGTGACTTTCGCTGCATTAGTCCGTCAAAATTGACGCTTCAGAGCGAGAAAAACACATAATAAGATAATATGAACACATGTTCCTTTTTTCACAGTAAATGCATACGGAATCAAAATAAATTATGTTGTCCTTCAACACTATGCACAACTGAATGTTTCTAAAGTGGAATTGTCATTCTGACATAGTTTGATACATCACCACAGCTGAATCTTAAATAATGACATTCGTTACATTAGACCGTCAAAATTGACGCTTTCAGGGGGAGAAATGCACATAAAGAGCAATATGAACACATGTTCCTTTTTTCACAGTAAATGCATACGGAATCAAAATAAATTATGTTGTCCTTCAACACTATGCACAATTGAATGTTTCTAAAGTGGAATTGTCATTCTGACATAGTTTGATACATCACTACAGCTGAATCTTAAATAGTGACTTTCGCTGCATTAGACCGTCAAAATTGATGCTTCAGAGCGAGAAAAACACATAATAAGATAATATGAACACATGTTCCTTTTTTCACAGTAAATGCATACGGAATCAAAATAAATTATGTTGTCCTTCAACACTATGCACAATTGAATGTTTCTAAAGTGGAATTGTCATTCTGACATAGTTTGATACATCACTACAGCTGAATCTTAAATAGTGACTTTCGCTGCATTAGACCGTCAAAATTGACGCTTCAAAGCGAGAAAAACACATAAACAGTAATATGAACACATGTTCCTTTTTTCACAGTAAATGCATACGGAATCAAAATAAATTATGTTGTCCTTCAACACTATGCACAACTGAATGTTTCTAAAGTGGAATTGTCATTCTAACATAGTTTGATACATCACCACAGCTGAATCTTAAATAATGACATTCGTTACATTAGACCGTCAAAATTGACGCTTTCAGGGGGAGAAATGCACATAAAGAGCAATATGAACACATGTTCCTTTTTTCACAGTAAATGCAGACGGAATCAAAATAAATTATGTTGTCCTTCAACACTATGCACAAGTGAATGTTTCTAAAGTGGAATTGTTATTCTAACATAGTTTGATACATCACCACAGCTGAATCTTAAATAGTGACTTTCGCTGCATTAGGCCGTCAAAATTGACGCTTCAGAGCGAGAAAAACACATAATAAGATAATATGAACACATGTTCCTTTTTTCACAGTAAATGCATACGGAATCAAAATAAACTATGTTGTCCTTCAACACTATGCAAAATCTAATGTTTCTAAAGTGGAATTGTCATTCTGACATAGTTTGATACATCACTACAGCTGAATCTTAAATAGTGACTTTCGCTGCATTAGACCGTCAGAGCGTGAAAAGCACATACACAGTAATATGAACACATGTTCCTTTTTTTCACAGTAAATGCATACGGAATCAAAATAAACTATGTTGTCCTTCAACACTATGCACAAGTGAATGTTTCTAAAGTGGAATTGTTATTCTAACATAGTTTGATACATCACCACAGCTGAATCTTAAATAGTGACTTTCGCTGCATCAGACCGTCAAAATTAACGCTTTCAGAGCCAGAAAAACACATAATAAGACAATATGAACACGTGGCTGTTTTCACAGTAACTGCATACAGAATCAAAATAAACTATGTTGTCCTTCAATAATATGCATAAATGAATGTTTCTGAAGTGGAATTGTCATTCTAACATAGTTTGATACATCACCACAGCTGAATCTTAAATAGTGACTTTCGCTGCATTAGTCCGTCAAAATTGACGCTTCAGAGCGAGAAAAACACATAAGATAATATGAACACATGTTCCTTTTTTCACAGTAAATGCATACGGAATCAAAATAAATTATGTTGTCCTTCAACACTATGCACAATTGAATGTTTCTAAAGTGGAATTGTCATTCTGACATAGTTTGATACATCACTACAGCTGAATCTTAAATAGTGACTTTCGCTGCATTAGACCGTCAAAATTGACGCTTCAAAGCGAGAAAAACACATAAACAGTAATATGAACACATGTTCCTTTTTTCACAGTAAATGCATACGGAATCAAAATAAATTATGTTGTCCTTCAACACTATGCACAACTGAATGTTTCTAAAGTGGAATTGTCATTCTGACATAGTTTGATACATCACTACAGCTGAATCTTAAATAGTGACTTTCGCTGCATTAGACCGTCAAAATTGACGCTTCAAAGCGAGAAAAACACATAAACAGTAATATGAACACATGTTCCTTTTTTCACAGTAAATGCATACGGAATCAAAATAAATTATGTTGTCCTTCAACACTATGCACAATTGAATGTTTCTAAAGTGGAATTGTCATTCTGACATAGTTTGATACATAACTACAGCTGAATCTTAAATAGTGACATTCGCTGCATCAGACCGTCAAATATGACGCATTCAGAGCCAGAAAAACACATAATGAGACAATATGAACACATGTGGCTGTTTTCAAAGTAACTGCATACGAAATCAAAATAAACTATGTTGGCCTTCAATAATATGCATAAATGAATGTTTCTAAAGTGGAATTGTCATTCTAACATAGTTTGGTAAATCACCACAGCTGAATCTTAAATAGTGACATTCGATGCATCAGACCGTCAAATATGACGCTTTCAGAGCCAGAAAAACACATAATGAGACAATATGAACACATGTGGCTGTTTTGAAAGTAACTGCATACGAAATCAAAATAAACTATGTTGGCCTCCAATAATATGCAAAAATCAATGTTTCTAAAGTGGAATTGTCATTCTAACATAGTTTGGTAAATCACCACAGCTGAATCTTAAATAGTGACATTCGTTGTAATCAGACGCTTTCAGAGCCAGAGAAACACATAATGAGACAATATGAACACATGTGGCTGTTTTCAAAGTAACTGCATACGAAATCAAAATAAACTATGTTGGCCTTCAATAATATGCATAAATGAATGTTTCTAAAGTGGAATTGTCATTCTAACATAGTTTGGTAAATCACCACAGCTGAATCTTAAATCGTGACATTCGCTGCATCAGACCGTCAAAATTAACGCTTTCAGAGCCAGAAAAACACATAATAAGACAATATGAACACGTGGCTGTTTTCACAGTAACTGCATACAGAATCAAAATAAACTATGTTGTCCTTCAATAATATGCATAAATGAATGTTTCTAAAGTGGAATTGTTATTCTAACATAGTTTGACACATCACTACAGCTGAATCTTAAATAGTGACATTCGCTGCATTAGACCGTCAAAATTAACGCTTTCAGAGCCAGAAAAACACATAATGAGACAATATGAACACGTGGCTGTTTTCACAGTAACTGCATACAGAATCAAAATAAACTATGTTGTCCTTCAATAATATGCATAAATGAATGTTTCTGAAGTGGAATTGTCATTCTAACATAGTTTGATACATCACCACAGCTGAATCTTAAATAGTGACTTTCGCTGCATTAGTCCGTCAAAATTGACGCTTCAGAGCGAGAAAAACACATAATAAGATAATATGAACACATGTTCCTTTTTTCACAGTAAATGCATACGGAATCAAAATAAATTATGTTGTCCTTCAACACTATGCACAATTGAATGTTTCTAAAGTGGAATTGTCATTCTGACATAGTTTGATACATCACTACAGCTGAATCTTAAATAGTGACTTTCGCTGCATTAGACTGTCAAAATTGACGCTTCAAAGCGAGAAAAACACATAAACAGTAATATGAACACATGTTCCTTTTTTCACAGTAAATGCATACGGAATCAAAATAAATTATGTTGTCCTTCAACACTATGCACAACTGAATGTTTCTAAAGTGGAATTGTCATTCTGACATAGTTTGATACATCACCACAGCTGAATCTTAAATAATGACATTCGTTACATTAGACCGTCAAAATTGACGCTTTCAGGGGGAGAAATGCACATAAAGAGCAATATGAACACATGTTCCTTTTTTCACAGTAAATGCATACGGAATCAAAATAAATTATGTTGTCCTTCAACACTATGCACAATTGAATGTTTCTAAAGTGGAATTGTCATTCTGACATAGTTTGATACATCACTACAGCTGAATCTTAAATAGTGACTTTCGCTGCATTAGACCGTCAAAATTGATGCTTCAGAGCGAGAAAAACACATAATAAGATAATATGAACACATGTTCCTTTTTTCACAGTAAATGCATACGGAATCAAAATAAACTATGTTGTCCTTCAACACTATGCAAAATTGAATGTTTCTAAAGTGGAATTGTCATTCTGACATAGTTTGATACATCACTACAGCTGAATCTTAAATAGTGACTTTCGCTGCATTAGACCGTCAAAATTGACGCTTCAAAGCGAGAAAAACACATAAACAGTAATATGAACACATGTTCCTTTTTTCACAGTAAATGCATACGGAATCAAAATAAATTATGTTGTCCTTCAACACTATGCACAACTGAATGTTTCTAAAGTGGAATTGTCATTCTAACATAGTTTGATACATCACCACAGCTGAATCTTAAATAATGACATTCGTTACATTAGACCGTCAAAATTGACGCTACAGAGCGTGAAAAGCACATAAACAGTAATATGAACACATGTTCCTTTTTTCACAGTAAATGCATACGGAATCAAAATAAACTATGTTGTCCTTCAACACTATGCACAACTGAATGTTTCTAAAGTGGAATTGTCATTCTGACATAGTTTGATACATCACCACAGCTGAATCTTAAATAATGACATTCGTTACATTAGACCGTCAAAATTGACGCTTTCAGGGGGAGAAATGCACATAAAGAGCAATATGAACACATGTTCCTTTTTTCACAGTAAATGCAGACGGAATCAAAATAAATTATGTTGTCCTTCAACACTATGCACAAGTGAATGTTTCTAAAGTGGAATTGTTATTCTAACATAGTTTGATACATCACCACAGCTGAATCTTAAATAGTGACTTTCGGTGCATTAGGCCGTCAAAATTGACGCTTCAGAGCGAGAAAAACACATAATGAGACAATATGAACACATGTGGCTGTTTTCAAAGTAACTGCATACGAAATCAAAATAAACTATGTTGGCCTTCAATAATATGCATAAATGAATGTTTCTAAAGTGGAATTGTCATTCTAACATAGTTTGGCAAATCACCACAGCTGAATCTTAAATAGTGACATTCGCTGCATCAGACCGTCAAAATTAACGCTTTCAGAGCCAGAAAAACACATAATAAGACAATATGAACACGTGGCTGTTTTCACAGTAACTGCATACAGAATCAAAATAAACTATGTTGTCCTTCAATAATATGCATAAATGAATGTTTCTAAAGTGGAATTGTTATTCTAACATAGTTTGACACATCACTACAGCTGAATCTTAAATAGTGACATTCGCTGCATTAGACCGTCAAAATTAACGCTTTCAGAGCCAGAAAAACACATAATGAGACAATATGAACACGTGGCTGTTTTCACAGTAACTGCATACAGAATCAAAATAAACTATGTTGTCCTTCAATAATATGCATAAATGAATGTTTCTGAAGTGGAATTGTCATTCTAACATAGTTTGATACATCACCACAGCTGAATCTTAAATAGTGACTTTCGCTGCATTAGACCGTCAAAATTGACGCTTCAAAGCGAGAAAAACACATAAACAGTAATATGAACACATGTTCCTTTTTTCACAGTAAATGCATACGGAATCAAAATAAATTATGTTGTCCTTCAACACTATGCACAACTGAATGTTTCTAAAGTGGAATTGTCATTCTAACATAGTTTGATACATCACCACAGCTGAATCTTAAATAATGACATTCGCTGCATCAGACCGTCAAAATTGACGCTTTAAGAGCCAGAAAAACACATAATGAGACAATATGAACACATGTGGCTGTTTTCAAAGTAACTGCATACGAAATCAAAATAAACTATGTTGGCCTTCAATAATATGCATAAATGAATGTTTCTAAAGTGGAATTGTCATTCTAACATAGTTTGGTAAATCACCACAGCTGAATCTTAAATCGTGACATTCGCTGCATCAGACCGTCAAATATGACGCTTTCAGAGCCAGAAAAACACATAATGAGACAATATGAACACATGTGGCTGTTTTCAAAGTAACTGCATACGAAATCAAAATAAACTATGTTGGCCTTCAATAATATGCTTAAATGAATGTTTCTAAAGTGGAATTGTCATTCTAACATAGTTTGGTAAATCACCACAGCTGAATCTTAAATAGTGACATTCGCTGCATCAGGCCGTCAAATATGACGCTTTCAGAGCCAGAAAAACACATAATGAGACAATATGAACACATGTGGCTGTTTTCAAAGTAACTGCATACGAAATCAAAATAAACTATGTTGGCCTTCAATAATATGCATAAATGAATGTTTCTAAAGTGGAATTGTCATTCTAACATAGTTTGGTAAATCACCACAGCTGAATCTTAAATAGTGACAGTCGCTGCATCAGACCGTCAAATATGACGCTTTCAGAGCCAGAAAAACACATAATGAGACAATATGAACACATGTGGCTGTTTTCAAAGTAACTGCATACGAAATCAAAATAAACTATGTTGTCCTTCAATAATATGCATAAATGAATGTTTCTGAAGTGGAATTGTCATTCTAACATAGTTTGATACATCACCACAGCTGAATCTTAAATAGTGACTTTCGCTGCATTAGTCCGTCAAAATTGACGCTTCAGAGCGAGAAAAACACATAATAAGATAATATGAACACATGTTCCTTTTTTCACAGTAAATGCATACGGAATCAAAATAAATTATGTTGTCCTTCAACACTATGCACAATTGAATGTTTCTAAAGTGGAATTGTCATTCTGACATAGTTTGATACATCACTACAGCTGAATCTTAAATAGTGACTTTCGCTGCATTAGACCGTCAAAATTGACGCTTCAAAGCGAGAAAAACACATAAACAGTAATATGAACACATGTTCCTTTTTTCACAGTAAATGCATACGGAATCAAAATAAATTATGTTGTCCTTCAACACTATGCACAACTGAATGTTTCTAAAGTGGAATTGTCATTCTGACATAGTTTGATACATCACTACAGCTGAATCTTAAATAGTGACTTTCGCTGCATTAGACCGTCAAAATTGACGCTTCAAAGCGAGAAAAACACATAAACAGTAATATGAACACATGTTCCTTTTTTCACAGTAAATGCATACGGAATCAAAATAAATTATGTTGTCCTTCAACACTATGCACAATTGAATGTTTCTAAAGTGGAATTGTCATTCTGACATAGTTTGATACATAACTACAGCTGAATCTTAAATAGTGACATTCGCTGCATCAGACCGTCAAATATGACGCATTCAGAGCCAGAAAAACACATAATGAGACAATATGAACACATGTGGCTGTTTTCAAAGTAACTGCATACGAAATCAAAATAAACTATGTTGGCCTTCAATAATATGCATAAATGAATGTTTCTAAAGTGGAATTGTCATTCTAACATAGTTTGGTAAATCACCACAGCTGAATCTTAAATAGTGACATTCGATGCATCAGACCGTCAAATATGACGCTTTCAGAGCCAGAAAAACACATAATGAGACAATATGAACACATGTGGCTGTTTTGAAAGTAACTGCATACGAAATCAAAATAAACTATGTTGGCCTTCAATAATATGCAAAAATCAATGTTTCTAAAGTGGAATTGTCATTCTAACATAGTTTGGTAAATCACCACAGCTGAATCTTAAATAGTGACATTCGTTGTAATCAGACGCTTTCAGAGCCAGAGAAACACATAATGAGACAATATGAACACATGTGGCTGTTTTCAAAGTAACTGCATACGAAATCAAAATAAACTATGTTGGCCTTCAATAATATGCATAAATGAATGTTTCTAAAGTGGAATTGTCATTCTAACATAGTTTGGTAAATCACCACAGCTGAATCTTAAATCGTGACATTCGCTGCATCAGACCGTCAAAATTAACGCTTTCAGAGCCAGAAAAACACATAATAAGACAATATGAACACGTGGCTGTTTTCACAGTAACTGCATACAGAATCAAAATAAACTATGTTGTCCTTCAATAATATGCATAAATGAATGTTTCTAAAGTGGAATTGTTATTCTAACATAGTTTGACACATCACTACAGCTGAATCTTAAATAGTGACATTCGCTGCATTGGACCGTCAAAATTAACGCTTTCAGAGCCAGAAAAACACATAATGAGACAATATGAACACGTGGCTGTTTTCACAGTAACTGCATACAGAATCAAAATAAACTATGTTGTCCTTCAATAATATGCATAAATGAATGTTTCTGAAGTGGAATTGTCATTCTAACATAGTTTGATACATCACCACAGCTGAATCTTAAATAGTGACTTTCGCTGCATTAGTCCGTCAAAATTGACGCTTCAGAGCGAGAAAAACACATAATAAGATAATATGAACACATGTTCCTTTTTTCACAGTAAATGCATACGGAATCAAAATAAATTATGTTGTCCTTCAACACTATGCAAAATTGAATGTTTCTAAAGTGGAATTGTCATTCTGACATAGTTTGATACATCACTACAGCTGAATCTTAAATAGTGACTTTCGCTGCATTAGACTGTCAAAATTGACGCCTCAAAGCGAGAAAAACACATAAACAGTAATATGAACACATGTTCCTTTTTTCACAGTAAATGCATACGGAATCAAAATAAATTATGTTGTCCTTCAACACTATGCACAACTGAATGTTTCTAAAGTGGAATTGTCATTCTGACATAGTTTGATACATCACCACAGCTGAATCTTAAATAGTGACTTTCGCTGCATTAGACCGTCAAAATTGACGCTTTCAGGGGGAGAAATGCACATAAAGAGCAATATGAACACATGTTCCTTTTTTCACAGTAAATGCATACGGAATCAAAATAAATTATGTTGTCCTTCAACACTATGCACAATTGAATGTTTCTAAAGTGGAATTGTCATTCTGACATAGTTTGATACATCACTACAGCTGAATCTTAAATAGTGACTTTCGCTGCATTAGACCGTCAAAATTGATGCTTCAGAGCGAGAAAAACACATAATAAGATAATATGAACACATGTTCCTTTTTTCACAGTAAATGCATACGGAATCAAAATAAACTATGTTGTCCTTCAACACTATGCAAAATTGAATGTTTCTAAAGTGGAATTGTCATTCTGACATAGTTTGATACATCACTACAGCTGAATCTTAAATAGTGACTTTCGCTGCATTAGACCGTCAAAATTGACGCTTCAAAGCGAGAAAAACACATAAACAGTAATATGAACACATGTTCCTTTTTTCACAGTAAATGCATACGGAATCAAAATAAATTATGTTGTCCTTCAACACTATGCACAACTGAATGTTTCTAAAGTGGAATTGTCATTCTAACATAGTTTGATACATCACCACAGCTGAATCTTAAATAATGACATTCGTTACATTAGACCGTCAAAATTGACGCTACAGAGCGTGAAAAGCACATAAACAGTAATATGAACACATGTTCCTTTTTTCACAGTAAATGCATACGGAATCAAAATAAACTATGTTGTCCTTCAACACTATGCACAACTGAATGTTTCTAAAGTGGAATTGTCATTCTGACATAGTTTGATACATCACCACAGCTGAATCTTAAATAATGACATTCGTTACATTAGACCGTCAAAATTGACGCTTTCAGGGGGAGAAATGCACATAAAGAGCAATATGAACACATGTTCCTTTTTTCACAGTAAATGCAGACGGAATCAAAATAAATTATGTTGTCCTTCAACACTATGCACAAGTGAATGTTTCTAAAGTGGAATTGTTATTCTAACATAGTTTGATACATCACCACAGCTGAATCTTAAATAGTGACTTTCGGTGCATTAGGCCGTCAAAATTGACGCTTCAGAGCGAGAAAAACACATAATGAGACAATATGAACACATGTGGCTGTTTTCAAAGTAACTGCATACGAAATCAAAATAAACTATGTTGGCCTTCAATAATATGCATAAATGAATGTTTCTAAAGTGGAATTGTCATTCTAACATAGTTTGATACATCACCACAGCTGAATCTTAAATAGTGACTTTCGCTGCATTAGACCGTCAAAATTGACGCTTCAAAGCGAGAAAAACACATAAACAGTAATATGAACACATGTTCCTTTTTTCACAGTAAATGCATACGGAATCAAAATAAACTATGTTGTCCTTCAACACTATGCACAACTGAATGTTTCTAAAGTGGAATTGTCATTCTGACATAGTTTGATACATCACCACAGCTGAATCTTAAATAATGACATTCGTTACATTAGACCGTCAAAATTGACGCTACAGAGCGTGAAAAGCACATAAACAGTAATATGAACACATGTTCCTTTTTTCACAGTAAATGCATACGGAATCAAAATAAACTATGTTGTCCTTCAACACTATGCACAACTGAATGTTTCTAAAGTGGAATTGTCATTCTGACATAGTTTGATACATCACCACAGCTGAATCTTAAATAATGACATTCGTTACATTAGACCGTCAAAATTGACGCTTTCAGGGGGAGAAATGCACATAAAGAGCAATATGAACACATGTTCCTTTTTTCACAGTAAATGCAGACGGAATCAAAATAAATTATGTTGTCCTTCAACACTATGCACAAGTGAATGTTTCTAAAGTGGAATTGTTATTCTAACATAGTTTGATACATCACCACAGCTGAATCTTAAATAGTGACTTTCGCTGCATTAGGCCGTCAAAATTGACGCTTCAGAGCGAGAAAAACACATAATAAGATAATATGAACACATGTTCGTTTTTTCACAGTAAATGCATACGGAATCAAAATAAACTATGTTGTCCTTTAATAATATGCATAAATGAATGTTTCTGAAGAGGAATTGTCATTCTAACATAGTTTGATACATCACCACAGCTGAATCTTAAATAGTGACTTTCGCTGCATCAGACCGTCAAAATTAACGCTTTCAGAGCCAGAAAAACACATAATGAGACAATATGAACACATGTGGCTGTTTTCAAAGTAACTGCATACGAAATCAAAATAAACTATGTTGGCCTTCAATAATATGCTTAAATGAATGTTTCTAAAGTGGAATTGTCATTCTAACATAGTTTGGTAAATCACCACAGCTGAATCTTAAATAGTGACATTCGCTGCATCAGGCCGTCAAATATGACGCTTTCAGAGCCAGAAAAACACATAATGAGACAATATGAACACATGTGGCTGTTTTCAAAGTAACTGCATACGAAATCAAAATAAACTATGTTGGCCTTCAATAATATGCATAAATGAATGTTTCTAAAGTGGAATTGTCATTCTAACATAGTTTGGTAAATCACCACAGCTGAATCTTAAATAGTGACAGTCGCTGCATCAGACCGTCAAATATGACGCTTTCAGAGCCAGAAAAACACATAATGAGACAATATGAACACATGTGGCTGTTTTCAAAGTAACTGCATACGAAATCAAAATAAACTATGTTGGCCTTCAATAATATGCATAAATGAATGTTTCTAAAGTGGAATTGTCATTCTAACATAGTTTGGTAAATCACCACAGCTGAATCTTAAATCGTGACATTCGCTGCATCAGACCGTCAAAATTGACGCTTTCAGGGGGAGAAATGCACATAAAGAGCAATATGAACACATGTTCCTTTTTTCACAGTAAATGCATACGGAATCATAATAAATTATGTTGTCCTTCAACACTATGCACAATTGAATTTTTCTAAAGCGGAATTGTCATTCAAACATAGTTTGATACATAAAAACAAATGAATTTCAAATGTGATTTTACATTCAAAACCACACTGTGTGAGCAACACAAGTACAAAATCCACACAAAAATCAAGACAAAGTCAAATTAAACCATGCTGTCCTTCAACAACCATTAACATTTCCAAGTTTCTAAAGTGGAATTGTCATTAGTGGACAGTTTGGCACATAAAGAAACAACAGTTCATTTACAAAATGGGGTCATTTGTTTTTTGTTTTTTTTTTCTCTTCAAATCACACTATATAAGCTTGTCACGCTAGCTAGACAAGCATAATGAGCACATGTTGTTTTTGTCACAGGAACTGCAAAGGAATTCAGATTAACCTTAATGCTGTCCTTCAAAAACATTCACACTTGAAGGTTTCTCAAGTGGATTTTTCATTCTAAGACAGTCTGGAATATAACAACAGCTGAACCATGTCAGGCCATGCTGACCTTCAAAAACATTCCCATTTGAGTGTTGTTCAGCTGCAGATTTATTTCTGAAACAGTTTGGCACATAAAAACAGCCAAACCTTAAATAGTGACTAGTGATATTAATGCTTCTTCTCGTAAGTTTGTATTTCCTTCTCGCGATTTGCTGTGTATGTGCAGCAACTGCAATGTAAATCAAATGAAGCCACATTTTAATTCATGAACATCCACATTTGAGTGTGTCTGAGATGGACATTTCATTTGAAAAAAAGGATTGTTTTGTTTATGTGTTCTTGTGTGCGTGTGTGCTACCACTGTAGAATGTGTACAGTCTGGAGATCTCATCTGTTCCATCCGATGCAGCCACAGGTATGATCAAGTAAGCTGAGCAGTGTAGATCACACTCTCCTCAGATGAAAGGGATCCTGGATTGCTGTGTTTCGCTCCATGTTGTTCCACAATATGAGGACACTAATGAAAAAAAGCATTACAGAAATAATAATTTCCTTATTATCAAAAATAATAATCAAAATAATATGTTATAGCTACAGCTTATACAGCACTTTTCAGGGTACAACAGTGCAAGTAATGAAATAAATGAATAGATCAATACATACATACATACATACATACATACATACACATGGCAGTTGACATGCTCACAATCTTTGGCTCCTTTCTTCTCTGAAATGGTAAAACCTAAAACAACATACTCCACTACGAGACTTCTCCAGATTGCTGTCTCTCTGAATTTCCTCAGCCAAGGTAATGTGCTCTTCTCAAAGGTACTTAGTGTTTTTAATAACAGGCAAAGGTCACCAGAGAGAGCCTCTCTGGTGAGCTCATGTTGTATCTACACTTGTTAAAATTTACTGGCTGGTCATTGTATGTGGGCCACACTGATACCCTTCAAAAATATCCACAGTTGAATGTCTGTGAGCTGGAAGTTTGATACTCAGACCTAAGTTACCTAAGTGTCAACATCACATGGCCTCAGTGTCAGAGGCACCAAATACACATTTGTTTTATGCAGGGAACATTTCCAATTTAAACAAAACAAAACTAAGCCATACTTCATTGATACTCACATTTGAGTGTGTCTGAGATGGAAAGAAAAAATGAGAATTTAAAATGAGAGTAAGGGAGCAGTACTGGGACAGTACTGGGATGTTCCTCAGAAAATTAATAAATCACCTCAGGAATGTGCCATATCATATCATATATTCACAATAATGCTAGTACAATTTCTGTGATTACAAAATTCATATTGTCTCGTCTCTCATCTCGTCGTCTTCTACTTATCGGGGTCTGGGTCGCGGGGTAGCAGCCTCAGCAATGACGCCCAGACAGCCCTCTCCGCAGCCACTTCCACCTGCTGAGGGATCCCAAGGCGTTCCCAGGCCAGCCGAGAGACAAAATCCCTCCAGCTTGTCCTGGGTCCTCCCTGACGGTCCGATCCCCAGACACAGAAGCTGTCTGAAATTCATATTGTGATAATAGTAACATTTTGACAAGCTGAAAAGAATCTGTTTGTGTGGAACTACAGTTTATCTTTGTGGATTGTTTTGCCAAATTGACAAGAAGACAGCCAAAATATAATATGCCTTTTATCTTGTGTTTCTGGAGTAATGTGTTTGTGCGGACACATACATATATCAATACATCAAATTTCTTGAAGGGAGATTGGTATAATGTTTTCCCCAGAGACCACAGGGAATTCAAATGCTATGTGTGTGTGTGTGTGTGTGTGTGTGTGTGTGTGTGTGTGTGTGTGTGTGTGTGTGTGTGTATTATATATATATATATATATATATATATATATATATATATATATTTTTTTAAGGTTTTATCACAACCACAAAAACACTAGGTAACTGCTTAAGTATGGCAGAGTTGTCTGACAGCTTAGTTATTGATTTGATTAATGGTTTACAGTCTAATAATTTTTTTTGTATTGAATACTGACAGTGGCTGAAAAGGCTAATTACCAGCTACAAAAGCTAATATTTCTCTCTATTTATCTCCTCTTTTTGCGCTGCCGAACGCTGCCTAAATGCTGCATCTCCCGTGCCGTTAACAGTATCAGGGACTCTTTACATCCCCACCATGGTCTGATCTCCCTGCTGGCCTCTGGAAAGAGGTTCTGCAGCATTCGCTGCAGGACCACCAGGTTCTGCAACAGATTTTTCCCTCAGTCCATCAGACTGCTGAACTCTAAATGAGCATCTTTGCACCACTGATGTCACCTCAGGTTATTCTTCTCTCATACATTTTAAAATTACTTATTACTTAAAACTTATTACTTGTATATTTGTGCTGCTTGTTTTTCACTTACCCCATATCCCTGCTGCTATTCCTTAACTAGTTCCTTAATTCCTTAACCTATATTCTACTGTTTATTGTACACACTGTTGATTTGACATGCTGTTTATATATACACTGTATATGCAAAATTATACTGCCATTTATTTTAACATTCTTTACGATAATTGTAAATATTTTCACCACCTACTGTTCATTTATACATATACTGTACTGTGTATATACACACACACACACACACACACACACACACACACACACACACACACACACATACATATATATATATGTATACTTTTTAACTATTTTCTGTGATTTCATTCATTTTTGTGACTGCTCTTATGAGCTCAGACTCAACTGCTAATAGTTACATGGGTGCTGAAACTCTACTGCCCTGTTGCACTGACCTCCACCATCATGATGCTTTGAAAGGCTCGCCATGCAACAAATAAATTCCAGCCTCCCACCTCTCCTGGACCCATTTCAGTTTGCATTCCAGGCCAACCGGTCCACTGATGATGCAATCTCCTCTGCTCTCCACTCAGCTCTCGCCCACCTTCACACAAGAGAATCTTACATGAGAATGTTGTTCACAGACGTCAGTTTACCATCCAACACTGTCATCCCTCAGCAGTTACCAGCTTGGCCTGTGCAACCTCCTCTGGAATTGGTGGCAGGACTTTGTTACAGAGAGATCACATGCAGTACTGGTTGGCATCAGCAACAGTGATGAGACCAACTACAGGCACGAGGTGAACCCACTGGCCATGTGGTATGGAAATACCAATCTCTCCCTAAATGTGGAGACAACAAAGGAGATTGAAATTGACTTCTGCAGAACCCACCCCCAACACCCCCCACTTACCACAAATCATTCTACTGTGAGACGGTGAGCAGCACCAAATTACTGAGGACCTCTCTTGAACAAGAAACACTGCATCAGTGGCAAAGAAAGCCCAGCATTGCCTCTACTTCCTGCACAAATTAAGGAGAGTGAGAGCCCTAGCACCCATCATATGCTCTTTCTACTGAGGCGCCATGCAAGCTCCACCAGACTAAACTATTTATCCTCACACTTTTAACAATTACAATTAATTTGTCATTTGGCAGACGCTTTTATTCCAAAGCGCCGTATACATGAGATTTTCATAACTCACAGTTTTTTATGATCACTTTTTATGTCTTGGTACTTTTCAGTAGTTTTGTATACCCCTGTATTTATTTTAAACACTTGTCATGTTTTTGTCTTTATTCTTGTATTGTTATTGTTTTAACCTTTATATAGAGCATTTTTGTTTGTTTGTTTCGCACACAGGGGACTTACTTGGACCCCTCTTTATGTCCTGTACATGTGGTGTTATGGACACAAAGTTGATTTTTGACTTTGACCTGTAGCCCATCTATAGACTTAATTTTATTGTTGAAATTTAACAATAACAATTAATATAATGATTTGCATTTGTAAAAATCAGCCAAGACAGAATTCTGTGGAAAGGTTGAATTTTCAGTTTGCAGTTTGAAAGTCAAGTGAATTTTATCTAATTTTATTTTCTATATAGCGCCAGCTCACAACATAAGCCATTTGAGAATAGCTCTCCTATAGAACAGGGCTCGTATTCACAAAGCTTCTTAGAGTCCTCCTAACTTAGCCTTCAAATTCCGAGCAAGGAATCTTAGCTTAAGAGTGATTCAGGAAGTGTCTGAGAGCAACTTTTATCTTAGTGAGGAGGTGTGGTTGATCCCGTTGCTAGGTATGACGTATTCGTCTAGAAACTGTGATTGGTTGTTCCAAAAGGGGGGGGGGGGGACGTTTTTCGAGGAATGACGTCACTAAGAGCTACTTTTAGCCTTAGGATGCTTTATGAATACGGGCCCAGGTCTATATCTTGTCCTTTTATTAAACAAACTAAATATCTTTATGTTATTTATCTCATTTACAATTTGGCATGTCATGTCTGTCTCTACATGGTCGCACGTTTACAATTCTCCTTTGCTCTCGGCTCTCTGTATCGCGCACGGCGGAGTTCCGCCCCGATGTCCGTCTGCGGCCCACTTTTGGACCGTGACCCGCCAGTTGAGAATCACTGATTTAGAGTACAGTTGAGGAAAAAAAAAATCACCACATAGAAATGGCCTTGCAGATACAGAGAGCATTAAGAGTGCATGATAAATTTACCTGGTGTGGGATCAATAAAGTCTTGTCAATGATAACGAGTTCATTAAATTCATCATACCTAGTGACAACAAATCAGCCCTTCTTGTGTGTTGTCCTTCCTCTGTTATGAAATATTGCACATTTACACAAAAAATTGTATTACGTATCTCAGTGGAGCCAAACTGTGAGACTGCACCTTCAACATGTTCAGAGGAACACGGCAAGTTGCCTTTACGTTGTGAGGCAGGAGGACCAAGCTGATAAATAGGCCTCAAAATGTCTTTCTGAAAGAATGAAACATACATTTTTACAATTGTGCAAATGGCCTACTGATAACTCTTTCAGAAGCAAATTTAATCTATTCAAGGTACATGTCTGTCCTCACCCATGTACATGTAAAAAAAAACAAAACAAAAAACCCCCACCAGCTTTCAACACACATGAATATTCAAGCGAGCAGATTCTCCGCAAGTGAAACAGCAATAATATTACATCTTAAAAATCAAATCCGCATATATCCACCATGAAACTAACAGCGCAAGGTTAACGATGGCACATTAGCCTTGTTCCATTTCAGTCATGCCTGGAAATGGAGACCACATTTTTTCAAAAGCATTTTAGCCATCCATCCATCCATCCATTGTCTTCCGCTTATCCGGGGCCGGGTTGCGGGGGGAGCAGTCTGAGCAGGGACGCCCAGACTTCCCTCTCCCTGGACACTTCCTCCAACTCTTCCGGGGGGATCCCGAGGCGTTCCCAGGCCAGCCGAGTGACGTAGTCACCCCAGCGTGTCCTGGGTCTTCCCCGGGGCCTCCTCCCGGTGGGACATGCCTGGAACACCTCCCTAGGGAGGCGTCCAGGGGGCATCCGATAGAGATGCCCGAGCCACCTCAGCTGACTCCTCTCGATGCGGAGGAGCAGCATTTTAGCCAGACTCGCTAAAAACAGACTCACAATGTCCCATTATGGAGAGCATGCAGCACATCCAAAAAAGAAAAGAAAACAAAAAACCCCCACCAGCTTTCAACACACATGAATATTCAAGCAAGCAGATTCTCCGCAAGTGAAACAGCAATAATATTACATCTTAAAAATCAAACCCGCATATATCCACCATGAAACTAACAGCGTAACGTTAACGATACTATATGGCACATTAACCTTGTTCCATTTCAGTCATGCCTGGAAATGGAGACCACAGTTTTTCCAAAAGCATTTTTGCCAGACTCGCTAAAAACAGACTCACAATGTCCCATTATGGTGAGCTTGCAGCACATCCAAAAAAAAAACCAAAAAAAAACACCAGCTTTCAACACACATGAATATTCAAGCGAGCAGATTCTCCGCAAGTGAAACAGCAATAATATTACATCTTAAAAATCAAACCCGCATATATCCACCATGAAACTAACAGCGTAACGTTAACGATACTATATGGCACATTAGCCTTGTTCCATTTCAGTCATGCCTGGAAATGGAGACCACATTTTTTCAAAAGCATTTTTGCCAGACTCGCTAAAAACAGACTCACAATGTCCCATTATGGTGAGCATGCAGCACATCCAAAAAAAACAAAAAAAAACAAACAAAAAAAAACCACCAGCTTTCAACACACATGAATATTCAAGCGAGCAGATTCTCCGCAAGTGAAACAGCAATAATATTACATCTTAAAAATCAAATCCGCATATATCCACCATGAAACTAACAGCGTACCGTTAACGATGGCACATTAGCCTTGTTCCATTTCAGTCATGCCTGGAAATGGAGACCACATTTTTTCAAAAGCATTTTTGCCAAACTCGCTAAAAACAGACTTACAATGTCCCATTATGGAGAGCATGCAGCACATCCAAAAAAAAAAAAAACACCAGCTTTCAACACACATGAATATTCAAGCGAGCAGATTCTCCGCAAGTGAAATAGCAATAATATTACATCTTAAAATCAAACCCGCATATATCCACCATGAAGCGATCAGCGTAACGTTAACGATACTATATGGCACATTAACCTTGTTCCATTTCAGTCATGCCTGGAAATGGAGACCACATTTTTTCAAAAGCATTTTTGCCAGACTCGCTAAAAACAGACTCACAATGTCCCATTATGGTGAGCATGCAGCACATCCAAAAAAAAAACAAAAAAAACACCAGCTTTCAACACACATGAATATTCAAGCGAGCAGATTCTCCGCAAGTGAAACAGCAATAATATTACATCTTAAAAATCAAATCCGCATATATCCACCATGAAACTAACAGTAACGTTAACGATGGCACATTAGCCTTGTTCCATTTCAGTCATGCCTGGAAATGGAGACCACATTTTTTCAAAAGCATTTTAGCCAAACTCGCTAAAAACAGACTCACAATGTCCCATTATGGAGAGCATGCAGCACATCCAAAAAAAAAAAAAACACCACCAGCTTTCAACACACATGAATATTCAAGCGAGCAGATTCTCCGCAAGTGAAATAGCAATAATATTACATCTTAAAATCAAACCCGCATATATCCACCATGAAGCGATCAGTGTAACGTTAAAGATACTATATGGCACATTAACCTTGTTCCATTTCAGTCATGCCTGGAAATGGAGACCACATTTTTTTCAAAAGCATTTTTGCCAGACTCGCTAAAAACAGACTCACAATGTCCCATTATGGTGAGCATGCAGCACATCCAAAAAAAAAACAAAAAAAACACCAGCTTTCAACACACATGAATATTCAAGCGAGCAGATTCTCCGCAAGTGAAACAGCAATAATATTACATCTTAAAAATCAAATCCGCATATATCCACCATGAAACTAACAGCGTAACGTTAACGATGGCACATTAGCCTTGTTCCATTTCAGTCATGCCTGGAAACGGAGACCACATTTTTTCAAAAGCATTTTTGCCAGACTCGCTAAAAACAGACTCACAATGTCCCATTATGGTGAGCATGCAGCACATCCAAAAAAACAAAAACAAAAAAACAAACAAAAAAAAAACACCAGCTTTCAACACACATGAATATTCAAGCGAGCAGATTCTCCGCAAGTGAAACAGCAATAATATTACATCTTAAAAATCAAATCCGCATATATCCACCATGAAACTAACAGCGTACCGTTAACGATGGCACATTAGCCTTGTTCCATTTCAGTCATGCCTGGAAATGGAGACCACAGTTTTTCAAAAGCATTTTAGCCAGACTCGCTAAAAACAGACTCACAATGTCCCATTATGGAGAGCATGCAGCACATCCAAAAAAAAACAAAAAAAACACCAGCTTTCAACACACATGAATATTCAAGCGAGCAGATTCTCCGCAAGTGAAACAGCAATAATATTACATCTTAAAAATCAAACCCGCATATATCCACCATGAAACGATCAGCGTAACGTTAACAATACTATATGGCACATTAGCCTTGTTCCATTTCAGTCATGCCTGGAAATGGAGACCACATTTTTTTCAAAAGCATTTTTGCCAGACTCGCTAAAAACATACTCACAATGTCCCATTATGGTGAGCATGCAGCACATCCAAAAACAAAAAAAACCCCACCAGCTTTCAACACACATAAATATTCAATATGACAATATGACACACATCTAGCATGAAACTAACAGCATAATGTTAGCTAACTCTCAGCATGGCATCTTAGCCTGTAATGTCATGCAGCGAAACAAGGTCCACGTTTTACCAAAGCACTTTTGCGACAATCAGTAGTCACAGACAATTTTGTCGGAGACACAAAGAAAATAAATGCTTTCAGTGTTAACATTTGCTTAACATGCATGAACAATCTTAATGATTCCAATCATATTACAGTGCTTACCTTGCTAATATTGACTTGATCTTGCCGGTAACTGAAGATGTGCTGTAACAATGTCCAAAATTCAGACGAGGACAGTGGGCGCTGTCTCTGCTGTTTGAATGACGCGTCAAAGATGTTTGAATGTAAGCGCTCCTTCTGTTCACAAGGAGGGGGGGGGGGGGGGGGCAACAAAAAAAAACAAAAAACAAAAAACAAGTGCACCTGGACTCCAGAATAGAAACAACTTTGATGTGTAGTTCATCCAGCACATCAAAAGACATCATGTGTGCACATGTCTGTGTGCTGTGTGTGACACACACACACACACACACACACACACACACACACACACACACACACACACACACACACACACACACACACACACACACACACCAGCGGGCAGAGAGTGCTTTTTCACTGAATACATGTGGTCCACGATTTGGTTTTATTTTCTATATAGCGCCAGATCACAACATAAGTCATTTGAGAATAGTTTTCCTTTTGAACAGGTCTATACCTTGTGCCTTTATTAAACAAACTCAATAGCCTTATCTTATATATCTCATTTACAGGAAGGCATGTCATTTGTCTCTACATGGTCGCACGTTTACACTTCTCCTCTGCTCTCTGGATCGCGCATGGCGGAGTTCCGCCCCGATGTCCGTCTGCGACCCACTTTTGGACCGTGACCCGCCAGTTGAGAATCACTGATTTAGAGGACAGTTAAGAAAAAAATCACCACACAGCAATGGCCTTGCAGATACAGAGAGCATTAAGAGTCCATGATAAATTTACCTGGTGTGGGATCAATAAAGTCTCGTCTCATGTCAATGAGTTCGAGTTCATTAAATTCATCATACCTAGTGACAACAGATCAGCCCTTCTTGCATGTTATCCTTCCTCTGTTATGAAATATTGCACATTTACACAAAAATTTGTATTACGTATCTCAGTGGAGCCAAACTGTGAGACTGCACCTTCAACATGTTCAGAGGAACACGGCAAGTTGCCTTTACGTTGTGAGGCAGGAGGACCAAGCTGATAAATAGGCCTCAAAATGTCTTTCTGAAAGAATGAAACATACATTTTTACAATTGTTCAAATGGCGTACTGATAACTCTTTCAGAAGCAGATTTAATCTATTCAAGGAACATGTCTGTCCTCACTCATGTACATTCTGAATCTCCTCATCAGTATTCTGAATAGCAGATGCTGGAATAAAATACCATTCCTCTAAATTTATGTAAAACATACACACATTTTAGAGACACGATTCACTGAAATAAAACATGTCCCCAACAATGTCCTCAGTATCTAACACACTGACAGTTTCCTGTATGGCAGTTACATGAAGATACAAGTGAATGGATTCTCCGCAAGTGAAACAGCAATAATATTACATCTTAAAAATCAAACCCGCATATATCCACCATGAAACTAACAGCGTAACATTAACGATACTGTATGGCACATTAGCCTTGTTCCATTTCAGTCATGCCTGGAAATGGAGACCACAGTTTTTCAAAAGCATTTTAGCCAGACTGGCTAAAAACAGACTCACAATGTCCCATTATGGTGAGCATGCAGCACATCCAAAAAAAATAAATGAATAAAAAAACCCACCAGCTTTCAACACACATGAATATTCAAGCGAACAGATTCTCCGCAAGTGAAACAGCAATAATATTACATCTTAAAAATCAAACCCGCATATATCCACCATGAAACTAACAGCGTAACATTAACGATACTATATGGCACATTAGCCTTGTTCCATTTCAGTCATGCCTGGAAATGGAGACCACATTTTTCAAAAGCATTTTTGCCCGACTCGCTAAAAACACTCACAATGTCCCATTACGGTGAGAATGCAGCACATCCAAAAAAAAAAAAAAAAAACCCACCAGCTTTCAACACACATGAATATTCAATATGACAATATGACACACATCTAGCATGAAACTAACAGCATAATTTAGCTAACTCTCAGCATGGCATATTAGCCTGTAATGTCATGCAGGGAAACTGGCGACAATCAGTAGTCACAGACAATTTTGTCGGAGACACACTGACAGTTTCCTGTATGGCAGTTACATTAAAATACAAGTGAATGGATTCTCCGCAAGTGAAACAGAAATAATATTACATCTCAAAAATTAAACCGCATATATCCACCATGAAACTAACAGCGTAACGTTAACGATACCATATGGCACATTAGCCTGTTATAAGTTCAGTCATGCCTGCAAAGCACCTTTGCTAGCAAGACTTGCTAATCACACTCAATTTCATCAGCGAAAGAAATACAACAAAGTACTATCAATTTAGTCTATGTGAGAGAGGATAATCTAAGTGAGTCAGATTATATTAAAACGCTTACCTTGCTCACGTTGACTTGACCTGACCGGCAAGGGAAGACGGGCTGGAACAACGACGTCCGAAGTCCAGAGAAATCAGAGGGACTATGGCGTCACTTCTACTGAGAATACTTCAAAGATGTCTTTTGATGTGCTGGATGAACTACACATCAAAGATGTTTCTATTCTGGAGTCCAGGTGCACTTGTTGTTTTTTTTTTTTTTTTTTTTTGTAGCTCCCCCCCCCCCCCCCCCCCCACCCCCTCTCTCTCCTTGTGGACAGAAGGAGCGCTTACATTCAAACATCTTTGACGCGTCATTCAAACAGCAGAGACAGCGCCCACTGTCCTCGTCTGAAATTTGGACATTGTTACAGCACATCTTCAGTTACCGGCAAGATCAAGTCAATGTTAGCAAGGTAAGCACTGTAATTTGATTGGAATCATTAAGATTATTCATGCATTTGTGTTCCGGATAGCGACTAACATCGCCAGAGTTTAGACCGTGTCTAGCCACATAACGTTAATGCTATGCATGTTAAGCCAATGTTAAGTCGATATTAGCAAGGTAAGCACTGTAATATGATTGGAATCATTAAGATTGTTCATGCATGTTAAGCCAATGTTAACACTGAAAGCATTTATTTTCTTTGTGTCTCCGACAAAATTGTCTGTGACTACTGATTGTCGCAAAAGTGCTTTGGTAAAACGTGGACCCGTTTCCCTGCATGACATTACAGGCTAATATGCCATGCTTGGAGTTAGCTAACATTATGCTGTTAGTTTCATGCTAGATGTGTGTCACTCTGAGGTAAAGTTGTGGCTTTTTCATCTGTGTGGAATCTAAACACATTTTTGTTGATTAGCAAGTCTTGCAAAGGTGCTTTAGGAAAAAACGGTGGTCTCCATTTGCAGGCATGACTGAAATGGAACAAGGCAAATGTGCCATATAGTATTGTTAACGTTACGCTGTTAGTTTCATGGTGGATATATGTGGGTTTGATTTTTAAGATGTAATATTATTGCTGTTTCACTTGCGGAGAATCTGCTCGCTTGAATATTCATGTGTGTTGAAAGCTGGTGGGTTTTTTTGTTTTTTTTTTTGGATGTGCTGCATGCTCACCATAATGGGACATTGTGAGTCTGTTTTTAGCCAGTCTGGCTAAAATGCTTTTGAAAAACTGTGGTCTCCATTTCCAGGCATGACTGAAATGGAACAAGGCTAATGTGCCATCGTTAACGTTACGCTATTAGTTTCATGGTGGATATATGCGGATTTGATTTTTAAGATGTAATATTATTGCTGTTTCACTTGCGGAGAATCTGCTCGCTTGAATATTCATGTGTGTTGAAAGCTGGTGTTTTTTTTTGTTTCTTTTTTGGATGTGCTGCATGCTCACCATAATGGGACATTGTGAGTCTGCTTTTAGCGAGTCTGGCAAAAATGCTTTTGAAAAAATGTGGTCTCCATTTCCAGGCATGACTGAAATGGAACAAGGCTAATGTGCCATATAGTATCGTTAACGTTACGCTGTTAGTTTCATGGTGGATATATGCGGGTTTGATTTTTAAGATGTAATATTATTGCTGCTTCACTTGCGGAGAATCTGCTCGTTTGAATATTCATGTGTGTTGAAAGCTGGTGGGTTTTTTTATTCATTTATTTTTTTTGGATGTGCTGCATGCTCACCATAATGGGACATTGTGAGTCTGTTTTTAGCCAGTCTGGCTAAAATGCTTTTGAAAAACTGTGGTCTCCATTTCCAGGCATGACTGAAATGGAACAAGGCTAATGTGCCATACAGTATCGTTAATGTTACGCTGTTAGTTTCATGGTGGATATATGCGGGTTTGATTTTTAAGATGTAATATTATTGCTGTTTCACTTGCGGAGAATCCATTCACTTGTATCTTCATGTAACTGCCATACAGGAAACTGTCAGTGTGTTAGATACTGAGGACATTGTTGGGGACATGTTTTATTTCAGTGAATCGTGTCTCTAAAATGTGTGTATGTTTTACATAAATTTAGAGGAATGGTATTTTATTCCAGCATCTGCTATTCAGAATACTGATGAGGAGATTCAGAATGTACATGAGTGAGGACAGACATGTTCCTTGAATAGATTAAATCTGCTTCTGAAAGAGTTATCAGTACGCCATTTGAACAATTGTAAAAATGTATGTTTCATTCTTTCAGAAAGACATTTTGAGGCCTATTTATCAGCTTGGTCCTCCTGCCTCACAACGTAAAGGCAACTTGCCGTGTTCCTCTGAACATGTTGAAGGTGCAGTCTCACAGTTTGGCTCCACTGAGATACGTAATACAAATTTTTGTGTAAATGTGCAATATTTCATAACAGAGGAAGGATAACATGCAAGAAGGGCTGATCTGTTGTCACTAGGTATGATGAATTTAATGAACTCGAACTCATTGACATGAGACGAGACTTTATTGATCCCACACCAGGTAAATTTATCATGGACTCTTAATGCTCTCTGTATCTGCAAGGCCATTGCTGTGTGGTGATTTTTTTCTTAACTGTCCTCTAAATCAGTGATTCTCAACTGGCGGGTCACGGTCCAAAAGTGGGTCGCAGACGGACATCGGGGCGGAACTCCGCCATGCGCGATCCAGAGAGCAGAGGAGAAGTGTAAACGTGCGACCATGTAGAGACAAATGACATGCCTTCCTGTAAATGAGATATATAAGATAAGGCTATTGAGTTTGTTTAATAAAGGCACAAGGTATAGACCTGTTCAAAAGGAAAACTATTCTCAAATGACTTATGTTGTGATCTGGCGCTATATAGAAAATAAAACCAAATCGTGGACCACATGTATTCAGTGAAAAAGCACTCTCTGCCCGCTGGTGTGTGTGTGTGTGTGTGTGTGTGTGTGTGTGTGTGTGTGTGTGTGTGTGTGTGTGTGTGTGTGTGTGTGTGTGTGTGTGTGTGTGTGTCACACACAGCACACAGACATGTGCACACATGATGTCTTTTGATGTGCTGGATGAACTACACATCAAAGTTGTTTCTATTCTGGAGTCCAGGTGCACTTGTTTTTTGTTTTTTGTTTTTTTTTTGTTGCCCCCCCCCCCCCCCCCCTCCTTGTGAACAGAAGGAGCGCTTACATTCAAACATCTTTGACGCGTCATTCAAACAGCAGAGACAGCGCCCACTGTCCTCGTCTGAATTTTGGACATTGTTACAGCACATCTTCAGTTACCGGCAAGATCAAGTCAATATTAGCAAGGTAAGCACTGTAATATGATTGGAATCATTAAGATTGTTCATGCATGTTAAGCAAATGTTAACACTGAAAGCATTTATTTTCTTTGTGTCTCCGACAAAATTGTCTGTGACTACTGATTGTCGCAAAAGTGCTTTGGTAAAACGTGGACCTTGTTTCGCTGCATGACATTACAGGCTAAGATGCCATGCTGAGAGTTAGCTAACATTATGCTGTTAGTTTCATGCTAGATGTGTGTCATATTGTCATATTGAATATTTATGTGTGTTGAAAGCTGGTGGGGTTTTTTTTGTTTTTGGATGTGCTGCATGCTCACCATAATGGGACATTGTGAGTATGTTTTTAGCGAGTCTGGCAAAAATGCTTTTGAAAAAAATGTGGTCTCCATTTCCAGGCATGACTGAAATGGAACAAGGCTAATGTGCCATATAGTATTGTTAACGTTACGCTGATCGTTTCATGGTGGATATATGCGGGTTTGATTTTTAAGATGTAATATTATTGCTGTTTCACTTGCGGAGAATCTGCTCGCTTGAATATTCATGTGTGTTGAAAGCTGGTGTTTTTTTTGTTTTTTTTTTGGATGTGCTGCATGCTCTCCATAATGGGACATTGTGAGTCTGTTTTTAGCGAGTCTGGCTAAAATGCTTTTGAAAAACTGTGGTCTCCATTTCCAGGCATGACTGAAATGGAACAAGGCTAATGTGCCATCGTTAACGGTACGCTGTTAGTTTCATGGTGGATATATGCGGATTTGATTTTTAAGATGTAATATTATTGCTGTTTCACTTGCGGAGAATCTGCTCGCTTGAATATTCATGTGTGTTGAAAGCTGGTGTTTTTTTTTTGTTTGTTTTTTTGTTTTTGTTTTTTTGGATGTGCTGCATGCTCACCATAATGGGACATTGTGAGTCTGTTTTTAGCGAGTCTGGCAAAAATGCTTTTGAAAAAATGTGGTCTCCGTTTCCAGGCATGACTGAAATGGAACAAGGCTAATGTGCCATCGTTAACGTTACGCTGTTAGTTTCATGGTGGATATATGCGGATTTGATTTTTAAGATGTAATATTATTGCTGTTTCACTTGCGGAGAATCTGCTCGCTTGAATATTCATGTGTGTTGAAAGCTGGTGTTTTTTTTGTTTTTTTTTTGGATGTGCTGCATGCTCACCATAATGGGACATTGTGAGTCTGTTTTTAGCGAGTCTGGCAAAAATGCTTTTGAAAAAAATGTGGTCTCCATTTCCAGGCATGACTGAAATGGAACAAGGTTAATGTGCCATATAGTATCTTTAACGTTACACTGATCGCTTCATGGTGGATATATGCGGGTTTGATTTTAAGATGTAATATTATTGCTATTTCACTTGCGGAGAATCTGCTCGCTTGAATATTCATGTGTGTTGAAAGCTGGTGGTGTTTTTTTTTTTTTTGGATGTGCTGCATGCTCTCCATAATGGGACATTGTGAGTCTGTTTTTAGCGAGTTTGGCTAAAATGCTTTTGAAAAAATGTGGTCTCCATTTCCAGGCATGACTGAAATGGAACAAGGCTAATGTGCCATCGTTAACGTTACTGTTAGTTTCATGGTGGATATATGCGGATTTGATTTTTAAGATGTAATATTATTGCTGTTTCACTTGCGGAGAATCTGCTCGCTTGAATATTCATGTGTGTTGAAAGCTGGTGTTTTTTTTGTTTTTTTTTTGGATGTGCTGCATGCTCACCATAATGGGACATTGTGAGTCTGTTTTTAGCGAGTCTGGCAAAAATGCTTTTGAAAAAATGTGGTCTCCATTTCCAGGCATGACTGAAATGGAACAAGGTTAATGTGCCATATAGTATCGTTAACGTTACGCTGATCGCTTCATGGTGGATATATGCGGGTTTGATTTTAAGATGTAATATTATTGCTATTTCACTTGCGGAGAATCTGCTCGCTTGAATATTCATGTGTGTTGAAAGCTGGTGTTTTTTTTTTTTTTGGATGTGCTGCATGCTCTCCATAATGGGACATTGTAAGTCTGTTTTTAGCGAGTTTGGCAAAAATGCTTTTGAAAAAATGTGGTCTCCATTTCCAGGCATGACTGAAATGGAACAAGGCTAATGTGCCATCGTTAACGGTACGCTGTTAGTTTCATGGTGGATATATGCGGATTTGATTTTTAAGATGTAATATTATTGCTGTTTCACTTGCGGAGAATCTGCTCGCTTGAATATTCATGTGTGTTGAAAGCTGGTGGTTTTTTTTTGTTTGTTTTTTTTTGTTTTTTTTGGATGTGCTGCATGCTCACCATAATGGGACATTGTGAGTCTGTTTTTAGCGAGTCTGGCAAAAATGCTTTTGAAAAAATGTGGTCTCCATTTCCAGGCATGACTGAAATGGAACAAGGCTAATGTGCCATATAGTATCGTTAACGTTACGCTGTTAGTTTCATGGTGGATATATGCGGGTTTGATTTTTAAGATGTAATATTATTGCTGTTTCACTTGCGGAGAATCTGCTCGCTTGAATATTCATGTGTGTTGAAAGCTGGTGTTTTTTTTTGGTTTTTTTTTTGGATGTGCTGCAAGCTCACCATAATGGGACATTGTGAGTCTGTTTTTAGCGAGTCTGGCAAAAATGCTTTTGGAAAAACTGTGGTCTCCATTTCCAGGCATGACTGAAATGGAACAAGGTTAATGTGCCATATAGTATCGTTAACGTTACGCTGTTAGTTTCATGGTGGATATATGCGGGTTTGATTTTTAAGATGTAATATTATTGCTGTTTCACTTGCGGAGAATCTGCTTGCTTGAATATTCATGTGTGTTGAAAGCTGGTGGGGGTTTTTTGTTTTCTTTTCTTTTTTGGATGTGCTGCATGCTCTCCATAATGGGACATTGTGAGTCTGTTTTTAGCGAGTCTGGCTAAAATGCTGCTCCTCCGCATCGAGAGGAGTCAGCTGAGGTGGCTCGGGCATCTCTATCGGATGCCCCCTGGACGCCTCCCTAGGGAGGTGTTCCAGGCATGTCCCACCGGGAGGAGGCCCCGGGGAAGACCCAGGACACGCTGGGGTGACTACGTCACTCGGCTGGCCTGGGAACGCCTCGGGATCCCCCCGGAAGAGTTGGAGGAAGTGTCCAGGGAGAGGGAAGTCTGGGCGTCCCTGCTCAGACTGCTCCCCCCGCAACCCGGCCCCGGATAAGCGGAAGACAATGGATGGATGGATGGATGGCTAAAATGCTTTTGAAAAAATGTGGTCTCCATTTCCAGGCATGACTGAAATGGAACAAGGCTAATGTGCCATCGTTAACCTTGCGCTGTTAGTTTCATGGTGGATATATGCGGATTTGATTTTTAAGATGTAATATTATTGCTGTTTCACTTGCGGAGAATCTGCTCGCTTGAATATTCATGTGTGTTGAAAGCTGGTGGGGGTTTTTTGTTTTGTTTTTTTTTACATGTACATGGGTGAGGACAGACATGTACCTTGAATAGATTAAATTTGCTTCTGAAAGAGTTATCAGTAGGCCATTTGCACAATTGTAAAAATGTATGTTTCATTCTTTCAGAAAGACATTTTGAGGCCTATTTATCAGCTTGGTCCTCCTGCCTCACAACGTAAAGGCAACTTGCCGTGTTCCTCTGAACATGTTGAAGGTGCAGTCTCACAGTTTGGCTCCACTGAGATACGTAATACAATTTTTTGTGTAAATGTGCAATATTTCATAACAGAGGAAGGACAACACACAAGAAGGGCTGATTTGTTGTCACTAGGTATGATGAATTTAATGAACTCGTTATCATTGACAAGACTTTATTGATCCCACACCAGGTAAATTTATCATGCACTCTTAATGCTCTCTGTATCTGCAAGGGCATTTCTATGTGGTGATTTTTTTTTCTCAACTTTTCTCAACTGTACTCTAAATCAGTGATTCTCAACTGGCGGGTCACGGTCCAAAAGTGGGCCGCAGGCGGACATCGGGGCGGAACTCCGCTGCAGAGGAGAACACACAACGCGCGCACCTATCCAGAGAGCAAAGGAGAATTGTAAACGTGCGACCATGTAGAGACAGACATGGCATGCCAACCTGTAAATGAGATAAATAATATAAAGATATTTAGTTTGTTTCATAAAAGGACAAGATATAGACCTGGGCCCGTATTCACAAAGCATCCTAAGGCTAAAAGTAGCTCTTAGTGACGTCATCCCTCGAAAATCTCCAAATTCTTCGAATTCTAAGATTTTTCTTAGAATTTTCCCTTGGTAAGATAAAAGTTATTCACAAAGCGTCTTAGGCCTTAAGAGAGCTCCTACTGTGAAAAACTGTTAGGAGGAGGGAGGAGGAAGGAGGACGTTTAAGAAGCCTAAGAGTGTCTTAAACAGACAGGGATTGCAGCACGTACCAGCGCTTCTCACGCTCGTCGCACGTGCGTAAAAGGAGAGGGAACGACGCATTGATCTGCTGGGCAATGCGCTCCCAAGTCTGCCTCTTCCCTTTGTCTGTAATCCACTTTCCCTCTTAATACTCTTTTATTTTCATCCATAAGCTGTGCCAACAGCAGGCACTGCTCTTGTGTACAGTTTGGCTTTCTTGTTCTCTTTTCGTTCGCTGTTTTGGTCATTCTGCCAAATCTAACCGTCTTTTACAAGGACGCCAGCAAACACAGGAATTGCTGACAGCTGAGTCTGTGTCCACCATTCATATCAAATACATTAAGTAGTAAACTTAACAGCATGGACAGTAAATGTTATAATAAGCAAATCAATATAATCGGCATATGAATGAGGTACGTTCGAACATTTTGAAGCTGTGTTGCAATTAATTTAATTTTGCTGAGGTTCATCATCATGACATAAAATTAATGTCACGATTACACATTTCTTAATACAGTCCAAGTTATATGATCGGTTGATTTTACTGTCCATTCATTACTAGGAGCGTTGTTGTGAGCTGGCGCTATATAGAAAATAAAATTAGATAAAATTCACTTGACCTTCAAACTGCAAACTGAAAATTCAACCTTTCCACAGAATTCTGTCTTGGCTGATTTTTAAAAATGCAAATCATTATATCAATTGTTATTGTTAAATTTCAACAATAAACTTAAGTCTATAGATGGGCTACAGGTCAAAGTCAAAAATCAACTTTGTGTCATTAACACCACATGTACAGGACATAAAGAGGGGTCCAAGTAAGTCCCCTGTGTGCGAAACAACCAAAAAAAAAAAATGTTATGAGTTATGAAAATCTCATATATATGGCGCTTTGGAATAAAAGCGTCTGCCAAATGACAAATTAATTGTAATTGTTAAAAGCGTGAGGATAAATAGTTTAGTCTGGTGGAGCTTGCATGGCGCCTCAGTAGAAAGAGCATATGATGGGTGCTGGGGCTCTCACTCTCCTTAATTTGAGCAGGAAGTAGAGTCAATGCTGGGCTTTCTTTGCCACTGATGCAGTGTGTCTTGTTCAAGAGAGGTCCTCAGTAATTTGGTGCTGCTCACCCTCTCACAGTAGAATGATTTGTGGTAAGTGGGGGGTGTTGGGGGTGGGTTCTGCAGAAGTCAATTTCAATCTCCTTTGTTGTCTCCACATTTAGGGAGAGATTGGTATTTCCATACCACATGGCCAGTGGGTTCACCTCGTGCCTGTAGTTGGTCTCATCTCTGTTGCTGATGCCGACCAGTACTGCATGTGATCTCTCTGTAACAAAGTCCTGCCACCAATTCCAGAGGAGGTTGCACAGGCCAAGCTGGTAACTGCTGAGGGATGACAGTGTTGGATGGTAAACTGACGTCTGTGAACAACATTCTCATGTAAGATTCTCTTGTGTGCAGGTGGGCGAGAGCCGAGTGGAGAGCAGAGGAGATTGCATCATCAGTGGACCGGTTGGCCTGGAATGCAAACTGAAATGGGTCCAGGAGAGGTGGGAGGCTGGAATTTATTTGTTGCATGGCGAGCCTTTCAAAGCATCATGATGGTGGAGGTCAGTGCAACAGGGCAGTAGAGTTTCAGCACCCATGTAACTATTAGCAGCTGAGTCTGAGCTCATAAGAGCAGTCACAAAAATGAATGAAATCATTTTTGACATGCTAAACATAAAACACACGCAGCTGACAAAAAGAGACATAGACAAACTTTATTGTCATTCATTAAACAGCAGGTGTATACTGAATGAAATTTCTAAATCCAGCAGGCTCAGCACAGGGTAGAAAATAGTTAAAAAGTATATATGTGTGTGTGTGTGTGTGTGTGTGTGTGTGTGTGTGTGTGTGTGTGTGTGTGTGTGTGTATACACAGTACAGTATATGTATAAATGAACAGTAGGTGGTGAAAATATTTACAATTATCGTAAAGAATGTTAAAATAAATGGCGGTATAATTTTGCATATACAGTGTATATATAAACAGTATGTCAAATCAACAGTGTGTTCAATAAACAGTAGAATATAGGTTAAGTTAAGGAATAGCAGCAGAAATATGCGGTAAGTGAAAAACAAGCAGCACAAATATACAAGTAATAAGTTTTAAGTAATAAGTAATTTTAAAATGTATAAGAGAAGAATGACCTGAGGTGACATCAGTGGTGCAAAGATGCTCATTTAGAGTTCAAAAGTCTGATGGACTGAGGGAAAAATCTGTTGCAGAACCTGGTGGTCCTGCAGCGAATGCTGCAGAACCTCTTTCCAGAGGCCAGCAGGGAGATCAGACCATGGTGGGGATGTAAAGAGTCCCTGATAATGTTAATGGCACGGGAGATGCAGCATTTAGGCAGCGTTCGGCAGCACAAAAAGAGGAGATAAATAGAGAGAAATATTAGCTTTTGTAGCTGGTAATTAGCCTTTTCAGCCACCGTCAGTATTCAATACAAACAAATTATTAGACTGTAAACCATTAATCAAATCAATAACTAAGCTGTCAGACAACTCTGCCATACTTAAGCAGTTACCTATTGTTTTTGTGGTTGTGACAAAACCTTAAAAAAAATAAAAATAAATAAATAAATAATTTTATATATATATATATATATATAAAATACACACACACACACACACACACACACACACACACACACACACACACACACACACATATATAGCATTTGAATTCCCTGTGGTCTCTGGGGAAAACATTATACCAATCTCCCTTCAAGAAATTTGATGTATTCATATATGTATGTGTCCGCACAAACACATTACTCCAGAAACACAAGATAAAGGGCATATTATATTTTGGCTGTCTTCTTGTCAATTTGGCAAAACAATCCACAAAGATAAACTGTAGTTCCACACAAACAGATTCTTTTCAGCTTGTCAAAATGTTACTATTATCACAATATGAATTTCAGACAGCTTCTGTGTCTGGGGATCGGACCGTCAGGGAGGACCCAGGACAAGCAGGAGGGATTATGTCTCTCGGCTGGCCTGGGAACGCCTTGGGATCCCTCAGCAGGAGCTGGTGGAAGTGGCTGTGGAGAGGGCTGTCTGGGCGTCGTTGCTGAGGCTGATAAGACCCCGATAAGTAGAAGACGACGAGATGAGAGACGAGACAATATGAATTTTGTAATCACAGAAATTGTACTAGCATTATTGTGAATATATGATATGATATGGCACATCCCTGAGGTGATTTATTAATTTACTGAGGAACATCCCAGTACTGACCCAGTGCTGCTCCCTTATTCTCATTTTAAATTCTCATTTTTTCTTTCCATCTCAGACACACTCAAATGTGAGTATCAATGAAGTATGGCTTAGTTTTGTTTTGCTTAAATTGGAAATGTTCCCTGCATAAAACAAATGTGAGCTCAGAGACATTCAACTGTGGATATTTTTGACGGGTATCAGTGTGGCCCACATACAATGACCAGCCAGTAAATTTTAACAAGTGTAGTTACAACATGAGCTCACCAGAGAGGCTCTCTATGGTGAGCTTTGCCTGTTATTAAAAACACTAAGTACCTTTGAGAAGAGCACATTACCTTGGCTGAGGAAATTCAGAGAGACAGCAATCTGGAGAGGTCTCGTAGTGGAGTATGTTGTTTTAGGTTTTACCATTTCAGAGAAGAAAGGAGCCAAAGATTGTGAGCATGTCAACTGCCATGTGTATGTATGTATGTATGTATGTATGTATGTATGTATGTATGTATGTATTGATCTATTCATTTATTTCATTACTTGCACTGTTGTACCCTGAAAAGTGCTGTATAAGCTGTAGCTATAAAATATTATTTTGATTATTATTTTTGATAATTAGGAAATTATTATTTCTGTAAAGCTTTTTTTCATTAGTGTCCTCATATTGTGGAACAACATGAAGCGAAACACAGCAATCCAGGATCCCTTTCATCTGAGGAGAGTGTGATCTACACTGCTCAGCTTACTTGATCATACCTGTGGCTGCATCGGATGGAACACATGAGATCTCCAGACTGTACACATTCTACAGTGGTAGCACGCACACACGCACACAAGCACACAGAACACATAAACAAAACAATCCTTTTTTTCAAATGAAATGTCCATCTCAGACACACTCAAATGTGGATGTTCATGAATTAAAATGTGGCTTCATTTGATTTACATTGCAGTTGCTGCACATACACAGCAAATCGCGAGAAGGAAATACAAACTTACGAGAAGAAGCATTAATATCACTAGTCACTATTTAAGGTTTGGCTGTTTTTATGTGCCAAACTGTTTCAGAAATAAATCTGCAGCTGAACAACACTCAAATGGGAATGTTTTTGAAGGTCAGCATGGCCTGACATGGTTCAGCTGTTGTTATATTCCAGACTGTCTTAGAATGAAAAATCCACTTGAGAAACCTTCAAGTGTGAATGTTTTTGAAGGACAGCATTAAGGTTAATCTGAATTCCTTTGCAGTTCCTGTGACAAAAACAACATGTGCTCATTATGCTTGTCTAGCTAGCGTGACAAGCTTATATAGTGTGATTTGAAGAGAAAAAAAAACAAAAAACAAATGACCCCATTTTGTAAATGAACTGTTGTTTCTTTATGTGCAAAACTGTCCACTAATGACAATTCCACTTTAGAAACTTGGAAATGTTAATGGTTGTTGAAGGACAGCATGGTTTAATTTGACTTTGTCTTGATTTTTGTGTGGATTTTGTACTTGTGTTGCTCACACAGTGTGGTTTTGAATGTAAAATCACATTTGAAATTCATTTGTTTTTATGTATCAAACTATGTTTGAATGACAATTCCGCTTTAGAAAAATTCAATTGTGCATAGTGTTGAAGGACAACATAGTTTATTTTGATTCCGTATGCATTTACTGTGAAAAAAGGAACATGTGTTCATATTATCTTATTATGTGTTTTTCTCGCTCTGAAGCGTCAATTTTGACGGTCTAATGTAACGAATGTCATTATTTAAGATTCAGCTGTAGTGATGTGTCAAACTATGTTAGAATAACAATTCCACTTTAGAAACATTCACTTGTGCATAGTGTTGAAGGACAACATAATTTATTTTGATTCCGTATGCATTTACTGTGAAAAAAGGAACATGTGTTCATTTTGCTCTTTATGTGCATTTCTCCCCCTGAAAGCGTCAATTTTGACGGTCTAATGCAGCGAAAGTCACTATTTAAGATTCAGCTGTAGTGATGTATCAAACTATGTCAGAATGACAATTCCACTTTAGAAACATTCAATTGTGCATAGTGTTGAAGGACAACATAGTTTATTTTGATTCCGTCTGCATTTACTGTGAAAAAAGGAACATGTGTTCATATTGCTCTTTATGTGCATTTCTCCCTCTGAAAGCGTCAATTTTGACGGTCTAATGTAACGAATGTCATTATTTAAGATTCAGCTGTAGTGATGTGTCAAACATGTGTTCATATTACTGTGTATGTGCTTTTCACGCTCTGACGGTCTAATGCAGCGAAAGTCACTATTTAAGATTCAGCTGTAGTGATGTATCAAACTATGTCAGAATGACAATTCCACTTTAGAAACATTCAATTTTGCATAGTGTTGAAGGACAACATAGTTTATTTTGATTCCGTATGCATTTACTGTGAAAAAAGGAACATGTGTTCATATTATCTTATTATGTGTTTTTCTCGCTTTGAAGCGTCAATTTTGACGGTCTAATGTAACGAATGTCATTATTGAAGATTCAGCTGTAGTGATGTGTCAAACTATGTTAGAATAACAATTCCACTTTAGAAACATTCATTTATGCATATTATTGAAGGACAACATAATTTATTTTGATTCCGTCTGCATTTACTGTGAAAAAAGGAACATGTGTTCATATTGCTCTTTATGTGCATTTCTCCCCTTGAAAGCGTCAATTTTGACGGTCTAATGCAGCGAATGTCATTATTTAAGATTCAGCTCTAGTGATGTGTCAAACTATGTTAGAATAACAATTCCACTTTAGAAACATTCAATTTTGCATAGTGTTGAAGGACAACATAGTTTATTTTGATTCCGTATGCATTTACTGTGAAAAAAAGAACATGTGTTCATATTGCTCTTTATGTGCATTTCTCCCCTTGAAAGCGTCAATTTTGACGGTCTAATGCAGCGAAAGTCACTATTTAAGATTCAACTGTGGTGATGTATCAAACTATGTTAGAATAACAATTCCACTTTAGAAACATTCACTTGTGCATAGTGTTGAAGGACAACATAATTTATTTTGATTCCGTCTGCATTTACTGTGAAAAAAGGTACATGTGTTCATATTGCTCTTTATGTGCATTACTCGCTCTGAAGCGTCAATTTTGACGGTCTAATGCAGCGAAAGTCACTATTTAAGATTCAGCTGTGGTGATGTATCAAACTATGTTAGAATGACAATTCCACTTTAGAAACATTCATTTATGCATATTATTGAAGGACAACATAGTTTATTTTGATTCTGTATGCAGTTACTGTGAAAACAACCACGTGTTCATATTGTCTCATTATGTGTTTTTCTGGCTCTGAAAGCGTCAATTTTGACGGTCTAATGCAGCGAATGTCACTATTTAAGATTCAGCTGTAGTGATGTGTCAAACTATGTTAGAATAACAATTCCACTTTAGAAACATTCAATTTTGCATAGTGTTGAAGGACAACATAATTTATTTTGATTCCGTATGCATTTACTGTGAAAAAAGGAACATGTGTTCATATTATCTTATTATGTGTTTTTCTTGCTTTGAAGCGTCAATTTTGACGGTCTAATGTAACGAATGTCATTATTTAAGATTCAGCTGTAATGATGTGTCAAACTATGTTAGAATAACAATTCCACTTTAGAAACATTCATTTATGCATATTATTGAAGGACAACATAATTTATTTTGATTCCGTCTGCATTTACTGTGAAAAAAGGAACATGTGTTCATATTGCTCTTTATGTGCATTTCTCCCCTTGAAAGCGTCAATTTTGACGGTCTAATGCAGCGAATGTCATTATTTAAGATTCAGCTGTAGTGATGTGTCAAACTATGTTAGAATGACAATTCCAGTTTAGAAACATTCAATTTTGCATAGTGTTGAAGGACAACATAGTTTATTTTGATTCCGTATGCATTTACTGTGAAAAAAGGAACATGTGTTCATATTATCCTATTATGTGTTTTTCTCGCTCTGAAGCGTCAATTTTGACGGTCTAATGCAGCGAAAGTCACTATTTAAGATTCAGCTGTGGTGATGTATCAAACTATGTTAGAATGACAATTCCACTTTAGAAACATTCATTTATGCATATTATTGAAGGACAACATAGTTTATTTTGATTCTGTATGCAGTTACTGTGAAAACAACCACGTGTTCATATTGTCTCATTATGTGTTTTTCTGGCTCTGAAAGCGTCAATTTTGACGGTCTAATGCAGCGAATGTCACTATTTAAGATTCAGCTGTAGTGATGTGTCAAACTATGTTAGAATAACAATTCCACTTTAGAAACATTCAATTTTGCATAGTGTTGAAGGACAACATAATTTATTTTGATTCCGTATGTATTTACTGTGAAAAAAGGAACATGTGTTCATATTGCTCTTTATGTGCATTTCTCCCTCTGAAAGCGTCAATTTTGACGGTCTAATGTAACGAATGGCATTATTTAAGATTCAGCTCTAGTGATGTGTCAAACTATGTTAGAATAACAATTCCACTTTAGAAACATTCAATTTTGCATAGTGTTGAAGGACAACATAGTTTATTTTGATTCCGTATGCATTTACTGTGAAAAAAAGAACATGTGTTCATATTGCTCTTTATGTGCATTTCTCCCCTTGAAAGCGTCAATTTTGACGGTCTAATGCAGCGAAAGTCACTATTTAAGATTCAACTGTGGTGATGTATCAAACTATGTTAGAATAACAATTCCACTTTAGAAACATTCACTTGTGCATAGTGTTGAAGGACAACATAATTTATTTTGATTCCGTCTGCATTTACTGTGAAAAAAGGTACATGTGTTCATATTGCTCTTTATGTGCATTACTCGCTCTGAAGCGTCAATTTTGACGGTCTAATGCAGCGAAAGTCACTATTTAAGATTCAGCTGTGGTGATGTATCAAACTATGTTAGAATGACAATTCCACTTTAGAAACATTCATTTATGCATATTATTGAAGGACAACATAGTTTATTTTGATTCTGTATGCAGTTACTGTGAAAACAACCACGTGTTCATATTGTCTCATTATGTGTTTTTCTGGCTCTGAAAGCGTCAATTTTGACGGTCTAATGCAGCGAATGTCACTATTTAAGATTCAGCTGTAGTGATGTGTCAAACTATGTTAGAATAACAATTCCACTTTAGAAACATTCAATTTTGCATAGTGTTGAAGGACAACATAATTTATTTTGATTCCGTATGTATTTACTGTGAAAAAAGGAACATGTGTTCATATTGCTCTTTATGTGCATTTCTCCCTCTGAAAGCGTCAATTTTGACGGTCTAATGTAACGAATGTCATTATTTAAGATTCAGCTCTAGTGATGTGTCAAACTATGTTAGAATAACAATTCCACTTTAGAAACATTCAATTTTGCATAGTGTTGAAGGACAACATAGTTTATTTTGATTCCGTATGCATTTACTGTGAAAAAAGGTACATGTGTTCATATTGCTCTTTATGTGCATTACTCGCTCTGAAGCGTCAATTTTGACGGTCTAATGCAGCGAAAGTCACTATTTAAGATTCAGCTGTAGTGATGTGTCAAATTATGTCAGAATGACAATTCCACTTTAGAAACATTCAATTTTGCATAGTGTTGAAGGACAACATAATTTATTTTGATTCCGTATGCATTTACTGTGAAAAAAGGAACATGTGTTCATATTATCTTATTATGTGTTTTTCTTGCTTTGAAGCGTCAATTTTGACGGTCTAATGTAACGAATGTCATTATTTAAGATTCAGCTGTAATGATGTGTCAAACTATGTTAGAATAACAATTCCACTTTAGAAACATTCATTTATGCATATTATTGAAGGACAACATAATTTATTTTGATTCCGTCTGCATTTACTGTGAAAAAAGGAACATGTGTTCATATTGCTCTTTATGTGCATTTCTCCCTCTGAAAGCGTCAATTTTGACGGTCTAATGTAACGAATGTCATTATTTAAGATTCAGCTGTAATGATGTGTCAAACTATGTTAGAATGACAATTCCAGTTTAGAAACATTCAATTTTGCATAGTGTTGAAGGACAACATAATTTATTTTGATTCCGTATGTATTTACTGTGAAAAAAGGAACATGTGTTCATATTACTGTTTATGTGTTTTTCTCGCTCTGTAGCGTCAATTTTGACGGTCTAATGCAGCGAAAGTCACTATTTAAGATTCAGCTGTAGTGATGTATCCAATTATGTCAGAATGACAATTCCACTTTAGAAACATTCACTTGTGCATAGTGTTGAAGGACAACATAGTTTATTTTGATTCCGTATGCATTTACTGTGAAAAAAGGAACATGTGTTCATATTATCCTATTATGTGTTTTTCTCGCTCTGAAGCGTCAATTTTGACGGTCTAATGTAACGAATGTCATTGTTTAAGATTCAGCTGTAGTGATGTGTCAAACTATGTTAGAATAACAATTCCACTTTAGAAACATTCAATTTTGCATAGTGTTGAAGGACAACATAATTTATTTTGATTCCGTATGTATTTACTGTGAAAAAAGGAACATGTGTTCATATTACTGTTTATGTGTTTTTCTCGCTTTGAAGCGTCAATTTTGACGGTCTAATGTAACGAATGTCATTATTTAAGATTCAGCTGTAGTGATGTGTCAAACTATGTTAGAATAACAATTCCACTTTAGAAACATTCAATTGTGCATAGTGTTGAAGGACAACATAATTTATTTTGATTCCGTATGTATTTATTGTGAAAAAAGGAACATGTGTTCATATTATCTTATTATGTGTTTTTCTCGCTTTGAAGCGTCAATTTTGACGGTCTAATGTAACGAATGTCATTATTGAAGATTCAGCTGTAGTGATGTGTCAAACTATGTTAGAATAACAATTCCACTTTAGAAACATTCATTTATGCATATTATTGAAGGACAACATAATTTATTTTGATTCCGTCTGCATTTACTGTGAAAAAAGGAACATGTGTTCATATTGCTCTTTATGTGCATTTCTCCCTCTGAAAGCGTCAATTTTGACGGTCTAATGTAACGAATGTCATTATTTAAGATTCAGCTCTAGTGATGTGTCAAACTATGTTAGAATAACAATTCCACTTTAGAAACATTCAATTTTGCATAGTGTTGAAGGACAACATAGTTTATTTTGATTCCGTATGCATTTACTGTGAACAAAAGAACATGTGTTCATATTGCTCTTTATGTGCATTTCTCCCCTTGAAAGCGTCAATTTTGACGGTCTAATGCAGCGAATGTCATTATTTAAGATTCAGCTGTAGTGATGTATCAAATTATGTCAGAATGACAATTCCACTTTAGAAACATTCACTTGTGCATAGTGTTGAAGGACAACATAGTTTATTTTGATTCCGTATGCATTTACTGTGAAAAAAGGAACATGTGTTCATATTATCCTATTATGTGTTTTTCTCGCTCTGAAGCGTCAATTTTGACGGTCTAATGTAACGAATGTCATTATTTAAGATTCAGCTGTAGTGATGTGTCAAACTATGTTAGAATAACAATTCCACTTTAGAAAGATTCAATTTTGCATAGTGTTGAAGGACAACATAATTTATTTTGATTCCGTATGTATTTACTGTGAAAAAAGGAACATGTGTTCATATTATCTTATTATGTGTTTTTCTCGCTTTGAAGCGTCAATTTTGACGGTCTAATGCAGCGAAAGTCACTATTTAAGATTCAGCTGTGGTGATGTATCAAACTATGTTAGAATGACAATTCCACTTTAGAAACATTCATTTATGCATATTATTGAAGGACAACATAGTTTATTTTGATTCTGTATGCAGTTACTGTGAAAACAACCACGTGTTCATATTGTCTCATTATGTGTTTTTCTGGCTCTGAAAGCGTCAATTTTGACGGTCTAATGCAGCGAATGTCACTATTTAAGATTCAGCTGTAGTGATGTGTCAAACTATGTTAGAATAACAATTCCACTTTAGAAACATTCAATTTTGCATAGTGTTGAAGGACAACATAATTTATTTTGATTCCGTATGCATTTACTGTGAAAAAAGGAACATGTGTTCATATTATCTTATTATGTGTTTTTCTTGCTTTGAAGCGTCAATTTTGACGGTCTAATGTAACGAATGTCATTATTTAAGATTCAGCTGTAATGATGTGTCAAACTATGTTAGAATAACAATTCCACTTTAGAAACATTCATTTATGCATATTATTGAAGGACAACATAATTTATTTTGATTCCGTCTGCATTTACTGTGAAAAAAGGAACATGTGTTCATATTGCTCTTTATGTGCATTTCTCCCCTTGAAAGCGTCAATTTTGACGGTCTAATGCAGCGAATGTCATTATTTAAGATTCAGCTGTAGTGATGTGTCAAACTATGTTAGAATGACAATTCCAGTTTAGAAACATTCAATTTTGCATAGTGTTGAAGGACAACATAGTTTATTTTGATTCCGTATGCATTTACTGTGAAAAAAGGAACATGTGTTCATATTATCCTATTATGTGTTTTTCTCGCTCTGAAGCGTCAATTTTGACGGTCTAATGCAGCGAAAGTCACTATTTAAGATTCAGCTGTGGTGATGTATCAAACTATGTTAGAATGACAATTCCACTTTAGAAACATTCATTTATGCATATTATTGAAGGACAACATAGTTTATTTTGATTCTGTATGCAGTTACTGTGAAAACAACCACGTGTTCATATTGTCTCATTATGTGTTTTTCTGGCTCTGAAAGCGTCAATTTTGACGGTCTAATGCAGCGAATGTCACTATTTAAGATTCAGCTGTAGTGATGTGTCAAACTATGTTAGAATAACAATTCCACTTTAGAAACATTCAATTTTGCATAGTGTTGAAGGACAACATAATTTATTTTGATTCCGTATGTATTTACTGTGAAAAAAGGAACATGTGTTCATATTGCTCTTTATGTGCATTTCTCCCTCTGAAAGCGTCAATTTTGACGGTCTAATGTAACGAATGGCATTATTTAAGATTCAGCTCTAGTGATGTGTCAAACTATGTTAGAATAACAATTCCACTTTAGAAACATTCAATTTTGCATAGTGTTGAAGGACAACATAGTTTATTTTGATTCCGTATGCATTTACTGTGAAAAAAAGAACATGTGTTCATATTGCTCTTTATGTGCATTTCTCCCCTTGAAAGCGTCAATTTTGACGGTCTAATGCAGCGAAAGTCACTATTTAAGATTCAACTGTGGTGATGTATCAAACTATGTTAGAATAACAATTCCACTTTAGAAACATTCACTTGTGCATAGTGTTGAAGGACAACATAATTTATTTTGATTCCGTCTGCATTTACTGTGAAAAAAGGTACATGTGTTCATATTGCTCTTTATGTGCATTACTCGCTCTGAAGCGTCAATTTTGACGGTCTAATGCAGCGAAAGTCACTATTTAAGATTCAGCTGTGGTGATGTATCAAACTATGTTAGAATGACAATTCCACTTTAGAAACATTCATTTATGCATATTATTGAAGGACAACATAGTTTATTTTGATTCTGTATGCAGTTACTGTGAAAACAACCACGTGTTCATATTGTCTCATTATGTGTTTTTCTGGCTCTGAAAGCGTCAATTTTGACGGTCTAATGCAGCGAATGTCACTATTTAAGATTCAGCTGTAGTGATGTGTCAAACTATGTTAGAATAACAATTCCACTTTAGAAACATTCAATTTTGCATAGTGTTGAAGGACAACATAATTTATTTTGATTCCGTATGTATTTACTGTGAAAAAAGGAACATGTGTTCATATTGCTCTTTATGTGCATTTCTCCCTCTGAAAGCGTCAATTTTGACGGTCTAATGTAACGAATGTCATTATTTAAGATTCAGCTCTAGTGATGTGTCAAACTATGTTAGAATAACAATTCCACTTTAGAAACATTCAATTTTGCATAGTGTTGAAGGACAACATAGTTTATTTTGATTCCGTATGCATTTACTGTGAAAAAAGGTACATGTGTTCATATTGCTCTTTATGTGCATTACTCGCTCTGAAGCGTCAATTTTGACGGTCTAATGCAGCGAAAGTCACTATTTAAGATTCAGCTGTAGTGATGTGTCAAATTATGTCAGAATGACAATTCCACTTTAGAAACATTCAATTTTGCATAGTGTTGAAGGACAACATAATTTATTTTGATTCCGTATGCATTTACTGTGAAAAAAGGAACATGTGTTCATATTATCTTATTATGTGTTTTTCTTGCTTTGAAGCGTCAATTTTGACGGTCTAATGTAACGAATGTCATTATTTAAGATTCAGCTGTAATGATGTGTCAAACTATGTTAGAATAACAATTCCACTTTAGAAACATTCATTTATGCATATTATTGAAGGACAACATAATTTATTTTGATTCCGTCTGCATTTACTGTGAAAAAAGGAACATGTGTTCATATTGCTCTTTATGTGCATTTCTCCCTCTGAAAGCGTCAATTTTGACGGTCTAATGTAACGAATGTCATTATTTAAGATTCAGCTGTAATGATGTGTCAAACTATGTTAGAATGACAATTCCAGTTTAGAAACATTCAATTTTGCATAGTGTTGAAGGACAACATAATTTATTTTGATTCCGTATGTATTTACTGTGAAAAAAGGAACATGTGTTCATATTACTGTTTATGTGTTTTTCTCGCTCTGTAGCGTCAATTTTGACGGTCTAATGCAGCGAAAGTCACTATTTAAGATTCAGCTGTAGTGATGTATCCAATTATGTCAGAATGACAATTCCACTTTAGAAACATTCACTTGTGCATAGTGTTGAAGGACAACATAGTTTATTTTGATTCCGTATGCATTTACTGTGAAAAAAGGAACATGTGTTCATATTATCCTATTATGTGTTTTTCTCGCTCTGAAGCGTCAATTTTGACGGTCTAATGTAACGAATGTCATTGTTTAAGATTCAGCTGTAGTGATGTGTCAAACTATGTTAGAATAACAATTCCACTTTAGAAACATTCAATTTTGCATAGTGTTGAAGGACAACATAATTTATTTTGATTCCGTATGTATTTACTGTGAAAAAAGGAACATGTGTTCATATTACTGTTTATGTGTTTTTCTCGCTTTGAAGCGTCAATTTTGACGGTCTAATGTAACGAATGTCATTATTTAAGATTCAGCTGTAGTGATGTGTCAAACTATGTTAGAATAACAATTCCACTTTAGAAACATTCAATTGTGCATAGTGTTGAAGGACAACATAATTTATTTTGATTCCGTATGTATTTATTGTGAAAAAAGGAACATGTGTTCATATTATCTTATTATGTGTTTTTCTCGCTTTGAAGCGTCAATTTTGACGGTCTAATGTAACGAATGTCATTATTGAAGATTCAGCTGTAGTGATGTGTCAAACTATGTTAGAATAACAATTCCACTTTAGAAACATTCATTTATGCATATTATTGAAGGACAACATAATTTATTTTGATTCCGTCTGCATTTACTGTGAAAAAAGGAACATGTGTTCATATTGCTCTTTATGTGCATTTCTCCCTCTGAAAGCGTCAATTTTGACGGTCTAATGTAACGAATGTCATTATTTAAGATTCAGCTCTAGTGATGTGTCAAACTATGTTAGAATAACAATTCCACTTTAGAAACATTCAATTTTGCATAGTGTTGAAGGACAACATAGTTTATTTTGATTCCGTATGCATTTACTGTGAACAAAAGAACATGTGTTCATATTGCTCTTTATGTGCATTTCTCCCCTTGAAAGCGTCAATTTTGACGGTCTAATGCAGCGAATGTCATTATTTAAGATTCAGCTGTAGTGATGTATCAAATTATGTCAGAATGACAATTCCACTTTAGAAACATTCACTTGTGCATAGTGTTGAAGGACAACATAGTTTATTTTGATTCCGTATGCATTTACTGTGAAAAAAGGAACATGTGTTCATATTATCCTATTATGTGTTTTTCTCGCTCTGAAGCGTCAATTTTGACGGTCTAATGTAACGAATGTCATTATTTAAGATTCAGCTGTAGTGATGTGTCAAACTATGTTAGAATAACAATTCCACTTTAGAAAGATTCAATTTTGCATAGTGTTGAAGGACAACATAATTTATTTTGATTCCGTATGTATTTACTGTGAAAAAAGGAACATGTGTTCATATTATCTTATTATGTGTTTTTCTCGCTTTGAAGCGTCAATTTTGACGGTCTAATGCAGCGAAAGTCACTATTTAAGATTCAGCTGTGGTGATGTATCAAACTATGTTAGAATGACAATTCCACTTTAGAAACATTCATTTATGCATATTATTGAAGGACAACATAGTTTATTTTGATTCTGTATGCAGTTACTGTGAAAACAACCACGTGTTCATATTGTCTCATTATGTGTTTTTCTGGCTCTGAAAGCGTCAATTTTGACGGTCTAATGCAGCGAATGTCACTATTTAAGATTCAGCTGTAGTGATGTGTCAAACTATGTTAGAATAACAATTCCACTTTAGAAACATTCAATTTTGCATAGTGTTGAAGGACAACATAATTTATTTTGATTCCGTATGTATTTACTGTGAAAAAAGGAACATGTGTTCATATTGCTCTTTATGTGCATTTCTCCCTCTGAAAGCGTCAATTTTGACGGTCTAATGTAACGAATGTCATTATTTAAGATTCAGCTCTAGTGATGTGTCAAACTATGTTAGAATAACAATTCCACTTTAGAAACATTCAATTTTGCATAGTGTTGAAGGACAACATAGTTTATTTTGATTCCGTATGCATTTACTGTGAAAAAAAGAACATGTGTTCATATTGCTCTTTATGTGCATTTCTCCCCTTGAAAGCGTCAATTTTGACGGTCTAATGCAGCGAAAGTCACTATTTAAGATTCAACTGTGGTGATGTATCAAACTATGTTAGAATAACAATTCCACTTTAGAAACATTAAATTTTGCATAGTGTTGAAGGACAACATAGTTTATTTTGATTCCGTATGCATTTACTGTGAAAAAAGGAACATGTGTTCATATTATCCTATTATGTGTTTTTCTCGCTCTGAAGCGTCAATTTTGACGGTCTAATGCAGCGAAAGTCACTATTTAAGATTCAGCTGTGGTGATGTATCAAACTATGTTAGAATGACAATTCCACTTTAGAAACATTCATTTATGCATATTATTGAAGGACAACATAGTTTATTTTGATTCTGTATGCAGTTACTGTGAAAACAACCACGTGTTCATATTGTCTCATTATGTGTTTTTCTGGCTCTGAAAGCGTCAATTTTGACGGTCTAATGCAGCGAATGTCACTATTTAAGATTCAGCTGTAGTGATGTGTCAAACTATGTTAGAATAACAATTCCACTTTAGAAACATTCAATTTTGCATAGTGTTGAAGGACAACATAATTTATTTTGATTCCGTATGTATTTACTGTGAAAAAAGGAACATGTGTTCATATTGCTCTTTATGTGCATTTCTCCCTCTGAAAGCGTCAATTTTGACGGTCTAATGTAACGAATGGCATTATTTAAGATTCAGCTCTAGTGATGTGTCAAACTATGTTAGAATAACAATTCCACTTTAGAAACATTCAATTTTGCATAGTGTTGAAGGACAACATAGTTTATTTTGATTCCGTATGCATTTACTGTGAAAAAAAGAACATGTGTTCATATTGCTCTTTATGTGCATTTCTCCCCTTGAAAGCGTCAATTTTGACGGTCTAATGCAGCGAAAGTCACTATTTAAGATTCAACTGTGGTGATGTATCAAACTATGTTAGAATAACAATTCCACTTTAGAAACATTCACTTGTGCATAGTGTTGAAGGACAACATAATTTATTTTGATTCCGTCTGCATTTACTGTGAAAAAAGGTACATGTGTTCATATTGCTCTTTATGTGCATTACTCGCTCTGAAGCGTCAATTTTGACGGTCTAATGCAGCGAAAGTCACTATTTAAGATTCAGCTGTGGTGATGTATCAAACTATGTTAGAATGACAATTCCACTTTAGAAACATTCATTTATGCATATTATTGAAGGACAACATAGTTTATTTTGATTCTGTATGCAGTTACTGTGAAAACAACCACGTGTTCATATTGTCTCATTATGTGTTTTTCTGGCTCTGAAAGCGTCAATTTTGACGGTCTAATGCAGCGAATGTCACTATTTAAGATTCAGCTGTAGTGATGTGTCAAACTATGTTAGAATAACAATTCCACTTTAGAAACATTCAATTTTGCATAGTGTTGAAGGACAACATAATTTATTTTGATTCCGTATGTATTTACTGTGAAAAAAGGAACATGTGTTCATATTGCTCTTTATGTGCATTTCTCCCTCTGAAAGCGTCAATTTTGACGGTCTAATGTAACGAATGTCATTATTTAAGATTCAGCTCTAGTGATGTGTCAAACTATGTTAGAATAACAATTCCACTTTAGAAACATTCAATTTTGCATAGTGTTGAAGGACAACATAGTTTATTTTGATTCCGTATGCATTTACTGTGAAAAAAAGAACATGTGTTCATATTGCTCTTTATGTGCATTTCTCCCCTTGAAAGCGTCAATTTTGACGGTCTAATGCAGCGAAAGTCACTATTTAAGATTCAACTGTGGTGATGTATCAAACTATGTTAGAATAACAATTCCACTTTAGAAACATTCACTTGTGCATAGTGTTGAAGGACAACATAATTTATTTTGATTCCGTCTGCATTTACTGTGAAAAAAGGTACATGTGTTCATATTGCTCTTTATGTGCATTACTCGCTCTGAAGCGTCAATTTTGACGGTCTAATGCAGCGAAAGTCACTATTTAAGATTCAGCTGTAGTGATGTGTCAAACTATGTTAGAATGACAATTCCAGTTTAGAAACATTCAATTTTGCATAGTGTTGAAGGACAACATAGTTTATTTTGATTCCGTATGCATTTACTGTGAAAAAAGGAACATGTGTTCATATTATCCTATTATGTGTTTTTCTCGCTCTGAAGCGTCAATTTTGACGGTCTAATGCAGCGAAAGTCACTATTTAAGATTCAGCTGTGGTGATGTATCAAACTATGTTAGAATGACAATTCCACTTTAGAAACATTCATTTATGCATATTATTGAAGGACAACATAGTTTATTTTGATTCTGTATGCAGTTACTGTGAAAACAACCACGTGTTCATATTGTCTCATTATGTGTTTTTCTGGCTCTGAAAGCGTCAATTTTGACGGTCTAATGCAGCGAATGTCACTATTTAAGATTCAGCTGTAGTGATGTGTCAAACTATGTTAGAATAACAATTCCACTTTAGAAACATTCAATTTTGCATAGTGTTGAAGGACAACATAATTTATTTTGATTCCGTATGTATTTACTGTGAAAAAAGGAACATGTGTTCATATTGCTCTTTATGTGCATTTCTCCCTCTGAAAGCGTCAATTTTGACGGTCTAATGTAACGAATGGCATTATTTAAGATTCAGCTCTAGTGATGTGTCAAACTATGTTAGAATAACAATTCCACTTTAGAAACATTCAATTTTGCATAGTGTTGAAGGACAACATAGTTTATTTTGATTCCGTATGCATTTACTGTGAAAAAAAGAACATGTGTTCATATTGCTCTTTATGTGCATTTCTCCCCTTGAAAGCGTCAATTTTGACGGTCTAATGCAGCGAAAGTCACTATTTAAGATTCAACTGTGGTGATGTATCAAACTATGTTAGAATAACAATTCCACTTTAGAAACATTCACTTGTGCATAGTGTTGAAGGACAACATAATTTATTTTGATTCCGTCTGCATTTACTGTGAAAAAAGGTACATGTGTTCATATTGCTCTTTATGTGCATTACTCGCTCTGAAGCGTCAATTTTGACGGTCTAATGCAGCGAAAGTCACTATTTAAGATTCAGCTGTGGTGATGTATCAAACTATGTTAGAATGACAATTCCACTTTAGAAACATTCATTTATGCATATTATTGAAGGACAACATAGTTTATTTTGATTCTGTATGCAGTTACTGTGAAAACAACCACGTGTTCATATTGTCTCATTATGTGTTTTTCTGGCTCTGAAAGCGTCAATTTTGACGGTCTAATGCAGCGAATGTCACTATTTAAGATTCAGCTGTAGTGATGTGTCAAACTATGTTAGAATAACAATTCCACTTTAGAAACATTCAATTTTGCATAGTGTTGAAGGACAACATAATTTATTTTGATTCCGTATGTATTTACTGTGAAAAAAGGAACATGTGTTCATATTGCTCTTTATGTGCATTTCTCCCTCTGAAAGCGTCAATTTTGACGGTCTAATGTAACGAATGTCATTATTTAAGATTCAGCTCTAGTGATGTGTCAAACTATGTTAGAATAACAATTCCACTTTAGAAACATTCAATTTTGCATAGTGTTGAAGGACAACATAGTTTATTTTGATTCCGTATGCATTTACTGTGAAAAAAGGTACATGTGTTCATATTGCTCTTTATGTGCATTACTCGCTCTGAAGCGTCAATTTTGACGGTCTAATGCAGCGAAAGTCACTATTTAAGATTCAGCTGTAGTGATGTGTCAAATTATGTCAGAATGACAATTCCACTTTAGAAACATTCAATTTTGCATAGTGTTGAAGGACAACATAATTTATTTTGATTCCGTATGCATTTACTGTGAAAAAAGGAACATGTGTTCATATTATCTTATTATGTGTTTTTCTTGCTTTGAAGCGTCAATTTTGACGGTCTAATGTAACGAATGTCATTATTTAAGATTCAGCTGTAATGATGTGTCAAACTATGTTAGAATAACAATTCCACTTTAGAAACATTCATTTATGCATATTATTGAAGGACAACATAATTTATTTTGATTCCGTCTGCATTTACTGTGAAAAAAGGAACATGTGTTCATATTGCTCTTTATGTGCATTTCTCCCTCTGAAAGCGTCAATTTTGACGGTCTAATGTAACGAATGTCATTATTTAAGATTCAGCTGTAATGATGTGTCAAACTATGTTAGAATGACAATTCCAGTTTAGAAACATTCAATTTTGCATAGTGTTGAAGGACAACATAATTTATTTTGATTCCGTATGTATTTACTGTGAAAAAAGGAACATGTGTTCATATTACTGTTTATGTGTTTTTCTCGCTCTGTAGCGTCAATTTTGACGGTCTAATGCAGCGAAAGTCACTATTTAAGATTCAGCTGTAGTGATGTATCCAATTATGTCAGAATGACAATTCCACTTTAGAAACATTCACTTGTGCATAGTGTTGAAGGACAACATAGTTTATTTTGATTCCGTATGCATTTACTGTGAAAAAAGGAACATGTGTTCATATTATCCTATTATGTGTTTTTCTCGCTCTGAAGCGTCAATTTTGACGGTCTAATGTAACGAATGTCATTGTTTAAGATTCAGCTGGAGTGATGTGTCAAACTATGTTAGAATAACAATTCCACTTTAGAAACATTCAATTTTGCATAGTGTTGAAGGACAACATAATTTATTTTGATTCCGTATGTATTTACTGTGAAAAAAGGAACATGTGTTCATATTACTGTTTATGTGTTTTTCTCGCTTTGAAGCGTCAATTTTGACGGTCTAATGTAACGAATGTCATTATTTAAGATTCAGCTGTAGTGATGTGTCAAACTATGTTAGAATAACAATTCCACTTTAGAAACATTCAATTGTGCATAGTGTTGAAGGACAACATAATTTATTTTGATTCCGTATGTATTTATTGTGAAAAAAGGAACATGTGTTCATATTATCTTATTATGTGTTTTTCTCGCTTTGAAGCGTCAATTTTGACGGTCTAATGTAACGAATGTCATTATTGAAGATTCAGCTGTAGTGATGTGTCAAACTATGTTAGAATAACAATTCCACTTTAGAAACATTCATTTATGCATATTATTGAAGGACAACATAATTTATTTTGATTCCGTCTGCATTTACTGTGAAAAAAGGAACATGTGTTCATATTGCTCTTTATGTGCATTTCTCCCTCTGAAAGCGTCAATTTTGACGGTCTAATGTAACGAATGTCATTATTTAAGATTCAGCTCTAGTGATGTGTCAAACTATGTTAGAATAACAATTCCACTTTAGAAACATTCAATTTTGCATAGTGTTGAAGGACAACATAGTTTATTTTGATTCCGTATGCATTTACTGTGAACAAAAGAACATGTGTTCATATTGCTCTTTATGTGCATTTCTCCCCTTGAAAGCGTCAATTTTGACGGTCTAATGCAGCGAATGTCATTATTTAAGATTCAGCTGTAGTGATGTATCAAATTATGTCAGAATGACAATTCCACTTTAGAAACATTCACTTGTGCATAGTGTTGAAGGACAACATAGTTTATTTTGATTCCGTATGCATTTACTGTGAAAAAAGGAACATGTGTTCATATTATCCTATTATGTGTTTTTCTCGCTCTGAAGCGTCAATTTTGACGGTCTAATGTAACGAATGTCATTATTTAAGATTCAGCTGTAGTGATGTGTCAAACTATGTTAGAATAACAATTCCACTTTAGAAAGATTCAATTTTGCATAGTGTTGAAGGACAACATAATTTATTTTGATTCCGTATGTATTTACTGTGAAAAAAGGAACATGTGTTCATATTATCTTATTATGTGTTTTTCTCGCTTTGAAGCGTCAATTTTGACGGTCTAATGCAGCGAAAGTCACTATTTAAGATTCAGCTGTGGTGATGTATCAAACTATGTTAGAATGACAATTCCACTTTAGAAACATTCATTTATGCATATTATTGAAGGACAACATAGTTTATTTTGATTCTGTATGCAGTTACTGTGAAAACAACCACGTGTTCATATTGTCTCATTATGTGTTTTTCTGGCTCTGAAAGCGTCAATTTTGACGGTCTAATGCAGCGAATGTCACTATTTAAGATTCAGCTGTAGTGATGTGTCAAACTATGTTAGAATAACAATTCCACTTTAGAAACATTCAATTTTGCATAGTGTTGAAGGACAACATAATTTATTTTGATTCCGTATGTATTTACTGTGAAAAAAGGAACATGTGTTCATATTGCTCTTTATGTGCATTTCTCCCTCTGAAAGCGTCAATTTTGACGGTCTAATGTAACGAATGTCATTATTTAAGATTCAGCTCTAGTGATGTGTCAAACTATGTTAGAATAACAATTCCACTTTAGAAACATTCAATTTTGCATAGTGTTGAAGGACAACATAGTTTATTTTGATTCCGTATGCATTTACTGTGAAAAAAAGAACATGTGTTCATATTGCTCTTTATGTGCATTTCTCCCCTTGAAAGCGTCAATTTTGACGGTCTAATGCAGCGAAAGTCACTATTTAAGATTCAACTGTGGTGATGTATCAAACTATGTTAGAATAACAATTCCACTTTAGAAACATTAAATTTTGCATAGTGTTGAAGGACAACATAGTTTATTTTGATTCCGTATGCATTTACTGTGAAAAAAGGAACATGTGTTCATATTATCCTATTATGTGTTTTTCTCGCTCTGAAGCGTCAATTTTGACGGTCTAATGCAGCGAAAGTCACTATTTAAGATTCAGCTGTGGTGATGTATCAAACTATGTTAGAATGACAATTCCACTTTAGAAACATTCATTTATGCATATTATTGAAGGACAACATAGTTTATTTTGATTCTGTATGCAGTTACTGTGAAAACAACCACGTGTTCATATTGTCTCATTATGTGTTTTTCTGGCTCTGAAAGCGTCAATTTTGACGGTCTAATGCAGCGAATGTCACTATTTAAGATTCAGCTGTAGTGATGTGTCAAACTATGTTAGAATAACAATTCCACTTTAGAAACATTCAATTTTGCATAGTGTTGAAGGACAACATAATTTATTTTGATTCCGTATGTATTTACTGTGAAAAAAGGAACATGTGTTCATATTGCTCTTTATGTGCATTTCTCCCTCTGAAAGCGTCAATTTTGACGGTCTAATGTAACGAATGGCATTATTTAAGATTCAGCTCTAGTGATGTGTCAAACTATGTTAGAATAACAATTCCACTTTAGAAACATTCAATTTTGCATAGTGTTGAAGGACAACATAGTTTATTTTGATTCCGTATGCATTTACTGTGAAAAAAAGAACATGTGTTCATATTGCTCTTTATGTGCATTTCTCCCCTTGAAAGCGTCAATTTTGACGGTCTAATGCAGCGAAAGTCACTATTTAAGATTCAACTGTGGTGATGTATCAAACTATGTTAGAATAACAATTCCACTTTAGAAACATTCACTTGTGCATAGTGTTGAAGGACAACATAATTTATTTTGATTCCGTCTGCATTTACTGTGAAAAAAGGTACATGTGTTCATATTGCTCTTTATGTGCATTACTCGCTCTGAAGCGTCAATTTTGACGGTCTAATGCAGCGAAAGTCACTATTTAAGATTCAGCTGTGGTGATGTATCAAACTATGTTAGAATGACAATTCCACTTTAGAAACATTCATTTATGCATATTATTGAAGGACAACATAGTTTATTTTGATTCTGTATGCAGTTACTGTGAAAACAACCACGTGTTCATATTGTCTCATTATGTGTTTTTCTGGCTCTGAAAGCGTCAATTTTGACGGTCTAATGCAGCGAATGTCACTATTTAAGATTCAGCTGTAGTGATGTGTCAAACTATGTTAGAATAACAATTCCACTTTAGAAACATTCAATTTTGCATAGTGTTGAAGGACAACATAATTTATTTTGATTCCGTATGTATTTACTGTGAAAAAAGGAACATGTGTTCATATTGCTCTTTATGTGCATTTCTCCCTCTGAAAGCGTCAATTTTGACGGTCTAATGTAACGAATGTCATTATTTAAGATTCAGCTCTAGTGATGTGTCAAACTATGTTAGAATAACAATTCCACTTTAGAAACATTCAATTTTGCATAGTGTTGAAGGACAACATAGTTTATTTTGATTCCGTATGCATTTACTGTGAAAAAAAGAACATGTGTTCATATTGCTCTTTATGTGCATTTCTCCCCTTGAAAGCGTCAATTTTGACGGTCTAATGCAGCGAAAGTCACTATTTAAGATTCAACTGTGGTGATGTATCAAACTATGTTAGAATAACAATTCCACTTTAGAAACATTCACTTGTGCATAGTGTTGAAGGACAACATAATTTATTTTGATTCCGTCTGCATTTACTGTGAAAAAAGGTACATGTGTTCATATTGCTCTTTATGTGCATTACTCGCTCTGAAGCGTCAATTTTGACGGTCTAATGCAGCGAAAGTCACTATTTAAGATTCAGCTGTAGTGATGTGTCAAATTATGTCAGAATGACAATTCCACTTTAGAAACATTCAATTTTGCATAGTGTTGAAGGACAACATAATTTATTTTGATTCCGTATGCATTTACTGTGAAAAAAGGAACATGTGTTCATATTATCTTATTATGTGTTTTTCTTGCTTTGAAGCGTCAATTTTGACGGTCTAATGTAACGAATGTCATTATTTAAGATTCAGCTGTAATGATGTGTCAAACTATGTTAGAATAACAATTCCACTTTAGAAACATTCATTTATGCATATTATTGAAGGACAACATAATTTATTTTGATTCCGTCTGCATTTACTGTGAAAAAAGGAACATGTGTTCATATTGCTCTTTATGTGCATTTCTCCCTCTGAAAGCGTCAATTTTGACGGTCTAATGTAACGAATGTCATTATTTAAGATTCAGCTGTAATGATGTGTCAAACTATGTTAGAATGACAATTCCAGTTTAGAAACATTCAATTTTGCATAGTGTTGAAGGACAACATAATTTATTTTGATTCCGTATGTATTTACTGTGAAAAAAGGAACATGTGTTCATATTACTGTTTATGTGTTTTTCTCGCTCTGTAGCGTCAATTTTGACGGTCTAATGCAGCGAAAGTCACTATTTAAGATTCAGCTGTAGTGATGTATCCAATTATGTCAGAATGACAATTCCACTTTAGAAACATTCACTTGTGCATAGTGTTGAAGGACAACATAGTTTATTTTGATTCCGTATGCATTTACTGTGAAAAAAGGAACATGTGTTCATATTATCCTATTATGTGTTTTTCTCGCTCTGAAGCGTCAATTTTGACGGTCTAATGTAACGAATGTCATTGTTTAAGATTCAGCTGTAGTGATGTGTCAAACTATGTTAGAATAACAATTCCACTTTAGAAACATTCAATTTTGCATAGTGTTGAAGGACAACATAATTTATTTTGATTCCGTATGTATTTACTGTGAAAAAAGGAACATGTGTTCATATTACTGTTTATGTGTTTTTCTCGCTTTGAAGCGTCAATTTTGACGGTCTAATGTAACGAATGTCATTATTTAAGATTCAGCTGTAGTGATGTGTCAAACTATGTTAGAATAACAATTCCACTTTAGAAAGATTCAATTTTGCATAGTGTTGAAGGACAACATAATTTATTTTGATTCCGTATGTATTTACTGTGAAAAAAGGAACATGTGTTCATATTATCTTATTATGTGTTTTTCTCGCTTTGAAGCGTCAATTTTGACGGTCTAATGCAGCGAATGTCACTATTTAAGATTCAGCTGTAGTGATGTGTCAAACTATGTTAGAATAACAATTCCACTTTAGAAACATTCACTTGTGCATAGTGTTGAAGGACAACATAATTTATTTTGATTCCGTCTGCATTTACTGTGAAAAAAGGAACATGTGTTCATATTGCTCTTTATGTGCATTTCTCCCTCTGAGAGCGTCAATTTTGACGGTCTAATGTAACGAATGTCATTATTTAAGATTCAGCTGTAGTGATGTGTCAAACTATGTTAGAATAACAATTCCACTTTAGAAACATTCAATTGTGCATAGTGTTGAAGGACAACATAATTTATTTTGATTCCGTATGTATTTATTGTGAAAAAAGGAACATGTGTTCATATTATCTTATTATGTGTTTTTCTCGCTTTGAAGCGTCAATTTTGACGGTCTAATGTAACGAATGTCATTATTGAAGATTCAGCTGTAGTGATGTGTCAAACTATGTTAGAATAACAATTCCACTTTAGAAACATTCATTTATGCATATTATTGAAGGACAACATAATTTATTTTGATTCCGTCTGCATTTACTGTGAAAAAAGGAACATGTGTTCATATTGCTCTTTATGTGCATTTCTCCCTCTGAAAGCGTCAATTTTGACGGTCTAATGTAACGAATGTCATTATTTAAGATTCAGCTCTAGTGATGTGTCAAACTATGTTAGAATAACAATTCCACTTTAGAAACATTCAATTTTGCATAGTGTTGAAGGACAACATAGTTTATTTTGATTCCGTATGCATTTACTGTGAACAAAAGAACATGTGTTCATATTGCTCTTTATGTGCATTTCTCCCCTTGAAAGCGTCAATTTTGACGGTCTAATGCAGCGAATGTCATTATTTAAGATTCAGCTGTAGTGATGTATCAAATTATGTCAGAATGACAATTCCACTTTAGAAACATTCACTTGTGCATAGTGTTGAAGGACAACATAGTTTATTTTGATTCCGTATGCATTTACTGTGAAAAAAGGAACATGTGTTCATATTATCCTATTATGTGTTTTTCTCGCTCTGAAGCGTCAATTTTGACGGTCTAATGTAACGAATGTCATTATTTAAGATTCAGCTGTAGTGATGTGTCAAACTATGTTAGAATAACAATTCCACTTTAGAAAGATTCAATTTTGCATAGTGTTGAAGGACAACATAATTTATTTTGATTCCGTATGTATTTACTGTGAAAAAAGGAACATGTGTTCATATTATCTTATTATGTGTTTTTCTCGCTTTGAAGCGTCAATTTTGACGGTCTAATGCAGCGAAAGTCACTATTTAAGATTCAGCTGTGGTGATGTATCAAACTATGTTAGAATGACAATTCCACTTTAGAAACATTCATTTATGCATATTATTGAAGGACAACATAGTTTATTTTGATTCTGTATGTATTTACTGTGAAAAAAGGAACATGTGTTCATATTGCTCTTTATGTGCATTTCTCCCTCTGAAAGCGTCAATTTTGACGGTCTAATGCAGCGAAAGTCACTATTTAAGATTCAACTGTGGTGATGTATCAAACTATGTTAGAATAACAATTCCACTTTAGAAACATTCACTTGTGCATAGTGTTGAAGGACAACATAATTTATTTTGATTCCGTCTGCATTTACTGTGAAAAAAGGTACATGTGTTCATATTGCTCTTTATGTGCATTACTCGCTCTGAAGCGTCAATTTTGACGGTCTAATGCAGCGAAAGTCACTATTTAAGATTCAGCTGTAGTGATGTGTCAAATTATGTCAGAATGACAATTCCACTTTAGAAACATTCAATTTTGCATAGTGTTGAAGGACAACATAATTTATTTTGATTCCGTATGTATTTACTGTGAAAAAAGGAACATGTGTTCATATTATCTTATTATGTGTTTTTCTGGCTTTGAAGCGTCAATTTTGACGGTCTAATGTAACGAATGTCATTATTTAAGATTCAGCTGTAATGATGTGTCAAACTATGTTAGAATAACAATTCCACTTTAGAAACATTCATTTATGCATATTATTGAAGGACAACATAATTTATTTTGATTCCGTATGTATTTACTGTGAAAAAAGGAACATGTGTTCATATTATCTTATTATGTGTTTTTCTCGCTTTGAAGCGTCAATTTTGACGGTCTAATGCAGCGAAAGTCACTATTTAAGATTCAGCTGTGGTGATGTATCAAACTATGTTAGAATGACAATTCCACTTTAGAAACATTCATTTATGCATATTATTGAAGGACAACATAGTTTATTTTGATTCTGTATGCAGTTACTGTGAAAACAACCACGTGTTCATATTGTCTCATTATGTGTTTTTCTGGCTCTGAAAGCGTCAATTTTGACGGTCTAATGCAGCGAATGTCACTATTTAAGATTCAGCTGTAGTGATGTGTCAAACTATGTCAGAATGACAATTCCACTTTAGAAACATTCAATTGTGCATAGTGTTGAAGGACAACATAGTTTATTTTGATTCCGTCTGCATTTACTGTGAAAAAAGGAACATGTGTTCATATTGCTCTTTATGTGCATTTCTCCCTCTGAAAGCGTCAATTTTGACGGTCTAATGTAACGAATGTCATTATTTAAGATTCAGCTGTAGTGATGTGTCAAACATGTGTTCATATTACTGTGTATGTGCTTTTCACGCTCTGACGGTCTAATGCAGCGAAAGTCACTATTTAAGATTCAGCTGTAGTGATGTATCAAACTATGTCAGAATGACAATTCCACTTTAGAAACATTCAATTTTGCATAGTGTTGAAGGACAACATAGTTTATTTTGATTCCGTATGCATTTACTGTGAAAAAAGGAACATGTGTTCATATTATCTTATTATGTGTTTTTCTCGCTTTGAAGCGTCAATTTTGACGGTCTAATGTAACGAATGTCATTATTGAAGATTCAGCTGTAGTGATGTGTCAAACTATGTTAGAATAACAATTCCACTTTAGAAACATTCATTTATGCATATTATTGAAGGACAACATAATTTATTTTGATTCCGTCTGCATTTACTGTGAAAAAAGGAACATGTGTTCATATTGCTCTTTATGTGCATTTCTCCCCTTGAAAGCGTCAATTTTGACGGTCTAATGCAGCGAATGTCATTATTTAAGATTCAGCTGTAGTGATGTGTCAAACTATGTTAGAATGACAATTCCAGTTTAGAAACATTCAATTTTGCATAGTGTTGAAGGACAACATAGTTTATTTTGATTCCGTATGCATTTACTGTGAAAAAAGGAACATGTGTTCATATTATCCTATTATGTGTTTTTCTCGCTCTGAAGCGTCAATTTTGACGGTCTAATGCAGCGAAAGTCACTATTTAAGATTCAACTGTGGTGATGTATCAAACTATGTTAGAATAACAATTCCACTTTAGAAACATTCACTTGTGCATAGTGTTGAAGGACAACATAATTTATTTTGATTCCGTCTGCATTTACTGTGAAAAAAGGTACATGTGTTCATATTGCTCTTTATGTGCATTACTCGCTCTGAAGCGTCAATTTTGACGGTCTAATGCAGCGAAAGTCACTATTTAAGATTCAGCTGTAGTGATGTGTCAAATTATGTCAGAATGACAATTCCACTTTAGAAACATTCAATTTTGCATAGTGTTGAAGGACAACATAATTTATTTTGATTCCGTATGCATTTACTGTGAAAAAAGGAACATGTGTTCATATTATCTTATTATGTGTTTTTCTTGCTTTGAAGCGTCAATTTTGACGGTCTAATGTAACGAATGTCATTATTTAAGATTCAGCTGTAATGATGTGTCAAACTATGTTAGAATAACAATTCCACTTTAGAAACATTCATTTATGCATATTATTGAAGGACAACATAATTTATTTTGATTCCGTCTGCATTTACTGTGAAAAAAGGAACATGTGTTCATATTGCTCTTTATGTGCATTTCTCCCTCTGAAAGCGTCAATTTTGACGGTCTAATGTAACGAATGTCATTATTTAAGATTCAGCTGTAATGATGTGTCAAACTATGTTAGAATGACAATTCCAGTTTAGAAACATTCAATTTTGCATAGTGTTGAAGGACAACATAATTTATTTTGATTCCGTATGTATTTACTGTGAAAAAAGGAACATGTGTTCATATTACTGTTTATGTGTTTTTCTCGCTCTGTAGCGTCAATTTTGACGGTCTAATGCAGCGAAAGTCACTATTTAAGATTCAGCTGTAGTGATGTATCCAATTATGTCAGAATGACAATTCCACTTTAGAAACATTCACTTGTGCATAGTGTTGAAGGACAACATAGTTTATTTTGATTCCGTATGCATTTACTGTGAAAAAAGGAACATGTGTTCATATTATCCTATTATGTGTTTTTCTCGCTCTGAAGCGTCAATTTTGACGGTCTAATGTAACGAATGTCATTGTTTAAGATTCAGCTGTAGTGATGTGTCAAACTATGTTAGAATAACAATTCCACTTTAGAAACATTCATTTTTGCATAGTGTTGAAGGACAACATAATTTATTTTGATTCCGTATGTATTTACTGTGAAAAAAGGAACATGTGTTCATATTACTGTTTATGTGTTTTTCTCGCTTTGAAGCGTCAATTTTGACGGTCTAATGTAACGAATGTCATTATTTAAGATTCAGCTGTAGTGATGTGTCAAACTATGTTAGAATAACAATTCCACTTTAGAAAGATTCAATTTTGCATAGTGTTGAAGGACAACATAATTTATTTTGATTCCGTATGTATTTACTGTGAAAAAAGGAACATGTGTTCATATTATCTTATTATGTGTTTTTCTCGCTTTGAAGCGTCAATTTTGACGGTCTAATGCAGCGAATGTCACTATTTAAGATTCAGCTGTAGTGATGTGTCAAACTATGTTAGAATAACAATTCCACTTTAGAAACATTCACTTGTGCATAGTGTTGAAGGACAACATAATTTATTTTGATTCCGTCTGCATTTACTGTGAAAAAAGGAACATGTGTTCATATTGCTCTTTATGTGCATTTCTCCCTCTGAGAGCGTCAATTTTGACGGTCTAATGTAACGAATGTCATTATTTAAGATTCAGCTGTAGTGATGTGTCAAACTATGTTAGAATAACAATTCCACTTTAGAAACATTCAATTGTGCATAGTGTTGAAGGACAACATAATTTATTTTGATTCCGTATGTATTTATTGTGAAAAAAGGAACATGTGTTCATATTATCTTATTATGTGTTTTTCTCGCTTTGAAGCGTCAATTTTGACGGTCTAATGTAACGAATGTCATTATTGAAGATTCAGCTGTAGTGATGTGTCAAACTATGTTAGAATAACAATTCCACTTTAGAAACATTCATTTATGCATATTATTGAAGGACAACATAATTTATTTTGATTCCGTCTGCATTTACTGTGAAAAAAGGAACATGTGTTCATATTGCTCTTTATGTGCATTTCTCCCTCTGAAAGCGTCAATTTTGACGGTCTAATGTAACGAATGTCATTATTTAAGATTCAGCTCTAGTGATGTGTCAAACTATGTTAGAATAACAATTCCACTTTAGAAACATTCAATTTTGCATAGTGTTGAAGGACAACATAGTTTATTTTGATTCCGTATGCATTTACTGTGAACAAAAGAACATGTGTTCATATTGCTCTTTATGTGCATTTCTCCCCTTGAAAGCGTCAATTTTGACGGTCTAATGCAGCGAATGTCATTATTTAAGATTCAGCTGTAGTGATGTATCAAATTATGTCAGAATGACAATTCCACTTTAGAAACATTCACTTGTGCATAGTGTTGAAGGACAACATAGTTTATTTTGATTCCGTATGCATTTACTGTGAAAAAAGGAACATGTGTTCATATTATCCTATTATGTGTTTTTCTCGCTCTGAAGCGTCAATTTTGACGGTCTAATGTAACGAATGTCATTATTTAAGATTCAGCTGTAGTGATGTGTCAAACTATGTTAGAATAACAATTCCACTTTAGAAAGATTCAATTTTGCATAGTGTTGAAGGACAACATAATTTATTTTGATTCCGTATGTATTTACTGTGAAAAAAGGAACATGTGTTCATATTATCTTATTATGTGTTTTTCTCGCTTTGAAGCGTCAATTTTGACGGTCTAATGCAGCGAAAGTCACTATTTAAGATTCAGCTGTGGTGATGTATCAAACTATGTTAGAATGACAATTCCACTTTAGAAACATTCATTTATGCATATTATTGAAGGACAACATAGTTTATTTTGATTCTGTATGCAGTTACTGTGAAAACAACCACGTGTTCATATTGTCTCATTATGTGTTTTTCTGGCTCTGAAAGCGTCAATTTTGACGGTCTAATGCAGCGAATGTCACTATTTAAGATTCAGCTGTAGTGATGTGTCAAACTATGTTAGAATAACAATTCCACTTTAGAAACATTCAATTTTGCATAGTGTTGAAGGACAACATAATTTATTTTGATTCCGTATGTATTTACTGTGAAAAAAGGAACATGTGTTCATATTGCTCTTTATGTGCATTTCTCCCTCTGAAAGCGTCAATTTTGACGGTCTAATGTAACGAATGTCATTATTTAAGATTCAGCTCTAGTGATGTGTCAAACTATGTTAGAATAACAATTCCACTTTAGAAACATTCAATTTTGCATAGTGTTGAAGGACAACATAGTTTATTTTGATTCCGTATGCATTTACTTTGAAAAAAAGAACATGTGTTCATATTGCTCTTTATGTGCATTTCTCCCCTTGAAAGCGTCAATTTTGACGGTCTAATGCAGCGAAAGTCACTATTTAAGATTCAACTGTGGTGATGTATCAAACTATGTTAGAATAACAATTCCACTTTAGAAACATTCACTTGTGCATAGTGTTGAAGGACAACATAATTTATTTTGATTCCGTCTGCATTTACTGTGAAAAAAGGTACATGTGTTCATATTGCTCTTTATGTGCATTACTCGCTCTGAAGCGTCAATTTTGACGGTCTAATGCAGCGAAAGTCACTATTTAAGATTCAGCTGTAGTGATGTGTCAAATTATGTCAGAATGACAATTCCACTTTAGAAACATTCAATTTTGCATAGTGTTGAAGGACAACATAATTTATTTTGATTCCGTATGCATTTACTGTGAAAAAAGGAACATGTGTTCATATTATCTTATTATGTGTTTTTCTGGCTTTGAAGCGTCAATTTTGACGGTCTAATGTAACGAATGTCATTATTTAAGATTCAGCTGTAATGATGTGTCAAACTATGTTAGAATAACAATTCCACTTTAGAAACATTCATTTATGCATATTATTGAAGGACAACATAATTTATTTTGATTCCGTATGTATTTACTGTGAAAAAAGGAACATGTGTTCATATTATCTTATTATGTGTTTTTCTCGCTTTGAAGCGTCAATTTTGACGGTCTAATGCAGCGAAAGTCACTATTTAAGATTCAGCTGTGGTGATGTATCAAACTATGTTAGAATGACAATTCCACTTTAGAAACATTCATTTATGCATATTATTGAAGGACAACATAGTTTATTTTGATTCTGTATGCAGTTACTGTGAAAACAACCACGTGTTCATATTGTCTCATTATGTGTTTTTCTGGCTCTGAAAGCGTCAATTTTGACGGTCTAATGCAGCGAATGTCACTATTTAAGATTCAGCTGTAGTGATGTGTCAAACTATGTCAGAATGACAATTCCACTTTAGAAACATTCAATTGTGCATAGTGTTGAAGGACAACATAGTTTATTTTGATTCCGTCTGCATTTACTGTGAAAAAAGGAACATGTGTTCATATTGCTCTTTATGTGCATTTCTCCCTCTGAAAGCGTCAATTTTGACGGTCTAATGTAACGAATGTCATTATTTAAGATTCAGCTGTAGTGATGTGTCAAACATGTGTTCATATTACTGTGTATGTGCTTTTCACGCTCTGACGGTCTAATGCAGCGAAAGTCACTATTTAAGATTCAGCTGTAGTGATGTATCAAACTATGTCAGAATGACAATTCCACTTTAGAAACATTCAATTTTGCATAGTGTTGAAGGACAACATAGTTTATTTTGATTCCGTATGCATTTACTGTGAAAAAAGGAACATGTGTTCATATTATCTTATTATGTGTTTTTCTCGCTTTGAAGCGTCAATTTTGACGGTCTAATGTAACGAATGTCATTATTGAAGATTCAGCTGTAGTGATGTGTCAAACTATGTTAGAATAACAATTCCACTTTAGAAACATTCATTTATGCATATTATTGAAGGACAACATAATTTATTTTGATTCCGTCTGCATTTACTGTGAAAAAAGGAACATGTGTTCATATTGCTCTTTATGTGCATTTCTCCCCTTGAAAGCGTCAATTTTGACGGTCTAATGCAGCGAATGTCATTATTTAAGATTCAGCTGTAGTGATGTGTCAAACTATGTTAGAATGACAATTCCAGTTTAGAAACATTCAATTTTGCATAGTGTTGAAGGACAACATAGTTTATTTTGATTCCGTATGCATTTACTGTGAAAAAAGGAATATGTCTTCATATTATCCTATTATGTGTTTTTCTCGCTCTGAAGCGTCAATTTTGACGGTCTAATGCAGCGAAAGTCACTATTTAAGATTCAGCTGTGGTGATGTATCAAACTATGTTAGAATGACAATTCCACTTTAGAAACATTCATTTATGCATATTATTGAAGGACAACATAGTTTATTTTGATTCTGTATGCAGTTACTGTGAAAACAACCACGTGTTCATATTGTCTCATTATGTGTTTTTCTGGCTCTGAAAGCGTCAATTTTGACCGTCTAATGCAGCGAATGTCACTATTTAAGATTCAGCTGTAGTGATGTGTCAAACTATGTTAGAATAACAATTCCACTTTAGAAACATTCAATTTTGCATAGTGTTGAAGGACAACATAATTTATTTTGATTCCGTATGTATTTACTGTGAAAAAAGGAACATGTGTTCATATTGCTCTTTATGTGCATTTCTCCCTCTGAAGGCGTCAATTTTGACGGTCTAATGTAACGAATGTCATTATTTAAGATTCAGCTGTAGTGATGTGTCAAACTATGTTAGAATAACAATTCCACTTTAGAAACATTCAATTTTGCATAGTGTTGAAGGACAACATAGTTTATTTTGATTCCGTATGCATTTACTGTGAAAAAAAGAACATGTGTTCATATTGCTCTTTATGTGCATTTCTCCCCTTGAAAGCGTCAATTTTGACGGTCTAATGCAGCGAAAGTCACTATTTAAGATTCAACTGTGGTGATGTATCAAACTATGTTAGAATAACAATTCCACTTTAGAAACATTCACTTGTGCATAGTGTTGAAGGACAACATAATTTATTTTGATTCCGTCTGCATTTACTGTGAAAAAAGGTACATGTGTTCATATTGCTCTTTATGTGCATTACTCGCTCTGAAGCGTCAATTTTGACGGTCTAATGCAGCGAAAGTCACTATTTAAGATTCAGCTGTAGTGATGTGTCAAATTATGTCAGAATGACAATTCCACTTTAGAAACATTCAATTTTGCATAGTGTTGAAGGACAACATAATTTATTTTGATTCCGTATGCATTTACTGTGAAAAAAGGAACATGTGTTCATATTATCTTATTATGTGTTTTTCTTGCTTTGAAGCGTCAATTTTGACGGTCTAATGTAACGAATGTCATTATTTAAGATTCAGCTGTAATGATGTGTCAAACTATGTTAGAATAACAATTCCACTTTAGAAACATTCATTTATGCATATTATTGAAGGACAACATAATTTATTTTGATTCCGTCTGCATTTACTGTGAAAAAAGGAACATGTGTTCATATTGCTCTTTATGTGCATTTCTCCCTCTGAAAGCGTCAATTTTGACGGTCTAATGTAACGAATGTCATTATTTAAGATTCAGCTGTAATGATGTGTCAAACTATGTTAGAATGACAATTCCAGTTTAGAAACATTCAATTTTGCATAGTGTTGAAGGACAACATAATTTATTTTGATTCCGTATGTATTTACTGTGAAAAAAGGAACATGTGTTCATATTACTGTTTATGTGTTTTTCTCGCTCTGTAGCGTCAATTTTGACGGTCTAATGCAGCGAAAGTCACTATTTAAGATTCAGCTGTAGTGATGTATCCAATTATGTCAGAATGACAATTCCACTTTAGAAACATTCACTTGTGCATAGTGTTGAAGGACAACATAGTTTATTTTGATTCCGTATGCATTTACTGTGAAAAAAGGAACATGTGTTCATATTATCCTATTATGTGTTTTTCTCGCTCTGAAGCGTCAATTTTGACGGTCTAATGTAACGAATGTCATTGTTTAAGATTCAGCTGTAGTGATGTGTCAAACTATGTTAGAATAACAATTCCACTTTAGAAACATTCAATTTTGCATAGTGTTGAAGGACAACATAATTTATTTTGATTCCGTATGTATTTACTGTGAAAAAAGGAACATGTGTTCATATTACTGTTTATGTGTTTTTCTCGCTTTGAAGCGTCAATTTTGACGGTCTAATGTAACGAATGTCATTATTTAAGATTCAGCTGTAGTGATGTGTCAAACTATGTTAGAATAACAATTCCACTTTAGAAAGATTCAATTTTGCATAGTGTTGAAGGACAACATAATTTATTTTGATTCCGTATGTATTTACTGTGAAAAAAGGAACATGTGTTCATATTATCTTATTATGTGTTTTTCTCGCTTTGAAGCGTCAATTTTGACGGTCTAATGCAGCGAAAGTCACTATTTAAGATTCAGCTGTGGTGATGTATCAAACTATGTTAGAATGACAATTCCACTTTAGAAACATTCATTTATGCATATTATTGAAGGACAACATAGTTTATTTTGATTCTGTATGCAGTTACTGTGAAAACAACCACGTGTTCATATTGTCTCATTATGTGTTTTTCTGGCTCTGAAAGCGTCAATTTTGACGGTCTAATGCAGCGAATGTCACTATTTAAGATTCAGCTGTAGTGATGTGTCAAACTATGTTAGAATAACAATTCCACTTTAGAAACATTCACTTGTGCATAGTGTTGAAGGACAACATAATTTATTTTGATTCCGTCTGCATTTACTGTGAAAAAAGGAACATGTGTTCATATTGCTCTTTATGTGCATTTCTCCCTCTGAGAGCGTCAATTTTGACGGTCTAATGTAACGAATGTCATTATTTAAGATTCAGCTGTAGTGATGTGTCAAACTATGTTAGAATAACAATTCCACTTTAGAAACATTCATTTATGCATATTATTGAAGGACAACATAATTTATTTTGATTCCGTCTGCATTTACTGTGAAAAAAAGAACATGTGTTCATATTGCTCTTTATGTGCATTTCTCCCCTTGAAAGCGTCAATTTTGACGGTCTAATGCAGCGAAAGTCACTATTTAAGATTCAACTGTGGTGATGTATCAAACTATGTTAGAATAACAATTCCACTTTAGAAACATTCACTTGTGCATAGTGTTGAAGGACAACATAATTTATTTTGATTCCGTCTGCATTTACTGTGAAAAAAGGTACATGTGTTCATATTGCTCTTTATGTGCATTACTCGCTCTGAAGCGTCAATTTTGACGGTCTAATGCAGCGAAAGTCACTATTTAAGATTCAGCTGTAGTGATGTATCAAACTATGTCAGAATGACAATTCCACTTTAGAAACATTCAATTTTGCATAGTGTTGAAGGACAACATAATTTATTTTGATTCCGTATGCATTTACTGTGAAAAAAAGAACATGTGTTCATATTGCTCTTTATGTGCATTTCTCCCCTTGAAAGCGTCAATTTTGACGGTCTAATGCAGCGAAAGTCACTATTTAAGATTCAACTGTGGTGATGTATCAAACTATGTTAGAATAACAATTCCACTTTAGAAACATTCAATTTTGCATAGTGTTGAAGGACAACATAATTTATTTTGATTCCGTATGTATTTACTATGAAAAAAGGAACATGTGTTCATATTACTGTTTATGTGTTTTTCTCGCTTTGAAGCGTCAATTTTGACGGTCTAATGTAACGAATGTCATTATTTAAGATTCAGCTGTAGTGATGTGTCAAACTATGTTAGAATAACAATTCCACTTTAGAAAGATTCAATTTTGCATAGTGTTGAAGGACAACATAATTTATTTTGATTCCGTATGTATTTACTGTGAAAAAAGGAACATGTGTTCATATTATCTTATTATGTGTTTTTCTCGCTTTGAAGCGTCAATTTTGACGGTCTAATGCAGCGAAAGTCACTATTTAAGATTCGGCTGTAGTGATATATCAAACTATGTTAGAATGACAATTCCACTTTAGAAACATTCATTTATGCATATTATTGAAGGACAACATAGTTTATTTTGATTCTGTATGCAGTTACTGTGAAAACAACCACGTGTTCATATTGTCTCATTATGTGTTTTTCTGGCTCTGAAAGCGTCAATTTTGACGGTCTAATGCAGCGAATGTCACTATTTAAGATTCAGCTGTAGTGATGTGTCAAACTATGTTAGAATAACAATTCCACTTTAGAAACATTCAATTTTGCATAGTGTTGAAGGACAACATAATTTATTTTGATTCCGTATGTATTTACTGTGAAAAAAGGAACATGTGTTCATATTGCTCTTTATGTGCATTTCTCCCTCTGAAAGCGTCAATTTTGACGGTCTAATGTAACGAATGGCATTATTTAAGATTCAGCTCTAGTGATGTGTCAAACTATGTTAGAATAACAATTCCACTTTAGAAACATTCAATTTTGCATAGTGTTGAAGGACAACATAGTTTATTTTGATTCCGTATGCATTTACTGTGAAAAAAAGAACATGTGTTCATATTGCTCTTTATGTGCATTTCTCCCCTTGAAAGCGTCAATTTTGACGGTCTAATGCAGCGAAAGTCACTATTTAAGATTCAACTGTGGTGATGTATCAAACTATGTTAGAATAACAATTCCACTTTAGAAACATTCACTTGTGCATAGTGTTGAAGGACAACATAATTTATTTTGATTCCGTCTGCATTTACTGTGAAAAAAGGTACATGTGTTCATATTGCTCTTTATGTGCATTACTCGCTCTGAAGCGTCAATTTTGACGGTCTAATGCAGCGAAAGTCACTATTTAAGATTCAGCTGTAGTGATGTATCAAACTATGTCAGAATGACAATTCCACTTTAGAAACATTCAATTTTGCATAGTGTTGAAGGACAACATAATTTATTTTGATTCCGTATGTATTTACTATGAAAAAAGGAACATGTGTTCATATTACTGTTTATGTGTTTTTCTCGCTTTGAAGCGTCAATTTTGACGGTCTAATGTAACGAATGTCATTATTTAAGATTCAGCTGTAGTGATGTGTCAAACTATGTTAGAATAACAATTCCACTTTAGAAAGATTCAATTTTGCATAGTGTTGAAGGACAACATAATTTATTTTGATTCCGTATGTATTTACTGTGAAAAAAGGAACATGTGTTCATATTATCTTATTATGTGTTTTTCTCGCTTTGAAGCGTCAATTTTGACGGTCTAATGCAGCGAAAGTCACTATTTAAGATTCGGCTGTAGTGATATATCAAACTATGTTAGAATGACAATTCCACTTTAGAAACATTCATTTATGCATATTATTGAAGGACAACATAGTTTATTTTGATTCTGTATGCAGTTACTGTGAAAACAACCACGTGTTCATATTGTCTCATTATGTGTTTTTCTGGCTCTGAAAGCGTCAATTTTGACGGTCTAATGCAGCGAATGTCACTATTTAAGATTCAGCTGTAGTGATGTGTCAAACTATGTTAGAATAACAATTCCACTTTAGAAACATTCAATTTTGCATAGTGTTGAAGGACAACATAATTTATTTTGATTCCGTATGCATTTACTGTGAAAAATGAACATGTGTTCATATTATCTTATTATTTGTTTTTCTCGATCTGAAGCGTCAATTTTGACGTTCTAATGCAGCGAAAGTCACAATTTAAGATTCAGCTGTAGTGATGTATCAAACTATGGCAGAATGACAATTCCACTTTAGAAACATTCAATTGTGCATAGTGTTGAAGGACAACATAATTTATTTTGATTCCGTATGCATTTACTGTGAAAAAAGGAACATGTGTTCATATTACTGTTTATGTGCATTTCTCCCCCTGAAAGCGTCAATTTTGACGGTCTAATGTAACGAATGTCATTATTTAAGATTCAGCTGTAGTGATGTGTCAAACTATGTCAGAATGATAATTCCACTTTAGAAACATTCAATTGTGCATAGTGTTGAAGGACAACATAATTTATTTTGATTCCGTATGCATTTACTGTGAAAAAAGGAACATGTGTTCATATTACTGTTTATGTGTTTTTCTCGCTTTGAAGCGTCAATTTTGACGGTCTAATGCAGCGAAAGTCACTATTTAAGATTCAGCTGTAGTGATGTGTCAAACTATGTTAGAATAACAATTCCACTTTAGAAACATTCAATTGTGCATAGTGTTGAAGGACAACATAATTTATTTTGATTCCGTATGCATTTACTGTGAAAAATGAACATGTGTTCATATTATCTTATTATTTGTTTTTCTCGATCTGAAGCGTCAATTTTGACGTTCTAATGCAGCGAAAGTCACAATTTAAGATTCAGCTGTAGTGATGTATCAAACTATGGCAGAATGACAATTCCACTTTAGAAACATTCAATTGTGCATAGTGTTGAAGGACAACATAATTTATTTTGATTCCGTATGCATTTACTGTGAAAAAAGCAACATGTGTTCATATTGCTCTTTATGTGCATTTCTCCCCTTGAAAGCGTCAATTTTGACGGTCTAATGCAGCGAATGTCATTATTTAAGATTTAGCTGTAGTGATGTGTCAAACTATGTTAGAATGACAATTCCAGTTTAGAAACATTCAATTTTGCATAGTGTTGAAGGACAACATAGTTTATTTTGATTCCGTATGCATTTACTGTGAAAAAAGGAACATGTGTTCATATTATCCTATTATGTGTTTTTCTCGCTCTGAAGCGTCAATTTTGACGGTCTAATGTAACGAATGTCATTATTTAAGATTCAGCTGTAGTGATGTGTCAAACTATGTTAGAATAACAATTCCACTTTAGAAACATTCAATTTTGCATAGTGTTGAAGGACAACATAATTTATTTTGATTCCGTATGTATTTACTGTGAAAAAAGGAACATGTGTTCATATTATCTTATTATGTGTTTTTCTCGCTTTGAAGCGTCAATTTTGACGGTCTAATGTAACGAATGTCATTATTTAAGATTCAGCTGTAGTGATGTGTCAAACTATGTTAGAATAACAGTTCCACTTTAGAAAGATTCAATTTTGCATAGTGTTGAAGGACAACATAATTTATTTTGATTCCGTATGTATTTACTGTGAAAAAAGGAACATGTGTTCATATTATCTTATTATGTGTTTTTCTCGCTTTGTAGCGTCAATTTTGACGGTCTAATGCAGCGAAAGTCACTATTTAAGATTCAGCTGTGGTGATGTATCAAACTATGTTAGAATGACAATTCCACTTTAGAAACATTCATTTATGCATATTATTGAAGGACAACATAGTTTATTTTGATTACGTATGTATTTACTGTGAAAAAAGGAACATGTGTTCATATTACTGTTTATGTGTTTTTCTCGCTTTGAAGCGTCAATTTTGACGGTCTAATGTAACGAATGTCATTATTTAAGATTCAGCTGTAGTGATGTGTCAAACTATGTTAGAATAACAATTCCACTTTAGAAACATTCATTTATGCATATTATTGAAGGACAACATAGTTTATTTTGATTCTGTATGCAGTTACTGTGAAAACAACCACGTGTTCATATTGTCTCATTATGTGTTTTTCTGGCTCTGAAAGCGTCAATTTTGACGGTCTAATGCAGCGAAAGTCACTATTTAAGATTCAGCTGTGGTGATGTATCAAACTATGTTAGAATGACAATTCCACTTTAGAAACATTCATTTATGCCTATTATTGAAGGACAACATAGTTTATTTTGATTCTGTATGCAGTTACTGTGAAAACAACCACGTGTTCATATTGTCTCATTATGTGTTTTTCTGGCTCTGAAAGCGTTAATTTTGACGGTCTAATGCAGCGAACGTCATTATTTAAGATTCAGCTGTAGTGATGTGTCAAACTATGTTAGAATAACAATTCCACTTTAGAAACATTCACTTGTGCATAGTGTTGAAGGACAACATAATTTATTTTGATTCCGTCTGCATTTACTGTGAAAAAAGGAACATGTGTTCATATTGCTCTTTATGTGCATTTCTCCCTCTGAGAGCGTCAATTTTGACGGTCTAATGTAACGAATGTCATTATTTAAGATTCAGCTGTAGTGATGTGTCAAACTATGTTAGAATAACAATTCCACTTTAGAAACATTCAATTGTGCATAGTGTTGAAGGACAACATAATTTATTTTGATTCCGTATGTATTTATTGTGAAAAAAGGAACATGTGTTCATATTATCTTATTATGTGTTTTTCTCGCTTTGAAGCGTCAATTTTGACGGTCTAATGTAACGAATGTCATTATTGAAGATTCAGCTGTAGTGATGTGTCAAACTATGTTAGAATAACAATTCCACTTTAGAAACATTCATTTATGCATATTATTGAAGGACAACATAATTTATTTTGATTCCGTCTGCATTTACTGTGAAAAAAGGAACATGTGTTCATATTGCTCTTTATGTGCATTTCTCCCTCTGAAAGCGTCAATTTTGACGGTCTAATGTAACGAATGTCATTATTTAAGATTCAGCTCTAGTGATGTGTCAAACTATGTTAGAATAACAATTCCACTTTAGAAACATTCAATTTTGCATAGTGTTGAAGGACAACATAGTTTATTTTGATTCCGTATGCATTTACTGTGAACAAAAGAACATGTGTTCATATTGCTCTTTATGTGCATTTCTCCCCTTGAAAGCGTCAATTTTGACGGTCTAATGCAGCGAATGTCATTATTTAAGATTCAGCTGTAGTGATGTATCAAATTATGTCAGAATGACAATTCCACTTTAGAAACATTCACTTGTGCATAGTGTTGAAGGACAACATAGTTTATTTTGATTCCGTATGCATTTACTGTGAAAAAAGGAACATGTGTTCATATTATCCTATTATGTGTTTTTCTCGCTCTGAAGCGTCAATTTTGACGGTCTAATGTAACGAATGTCATTATTTAAGATTCAGCTGTAGTGATGTGTCAAACTATGTTAGAATAACAATTCCACTTTAGAAAGATTCAATTTTGCATAGTGTTGAAGGACAACATAATTTATTTTGATTCCGTATGTATTTACTGTGAAAAAAGGAACATGTGTTCATATTATCTTATTATGTGTTTTTCTCGCTTTGAAGCGTCAATTTTGACGGTCTAATGCAGCGAAAGTCACTATTTAAGATTCAGCTGTGGTGATGTATCAAACTATGTTAGAATGACAATTCCACTTTAGAAACATTCATTTATGCATATTATTGAAGGACAACATAGTTTATTTTGATTCTGTATGCAGTTACTGTGAAAACAACCACGTGTTCATATTGTCTCATTATGTGTTTTTCTGGCTCTGAAAGCGTCAATTTTGACGGTCTAATGCAGCGAATGTCACTATTTAAGATTCAGCTGTAGTGATGTGTCAAACTATGTTAGAATAACAATTCCACTTTAGAAACATTCAATTTTGCATAGTGTTGAAGGACAACATAATTTATTTTGATTCCGTATGTATTTACTGTGAAAAAAGGAACATGTGTTCATATTGCTCTTTATGTGCATTTCTCCCTCTGAAAGCGTCAATTTTGACGGTCTAATGTAACGAATGTCATTATTTAAGATTCAGCTCTAGTGATGTGTCAAACTATGTTAGAATAACAATTCCACTTTAGAAACATTCAATTTTGCATAGTGTTGAAGGACAACATAGTTTATTTTGATTCCGTATGCATTTACTTTGAAAAAAAGAACATGTGTTCATATTGCTCTTTATGTGCATTTCTCCCCTTGAAAGCGTCAATTTTGACGGTCTAATGCAGCGAAAGTCACTATTTAAGATTCAACTGTGGTGATGTATCAAACTATGTTAGAATAACAATTCCACTTTAGAAACATTCACTTGTGCATAGTGTTGAAGGACAACATAATTTATTTTGATTCCGTCTGCATTTACTGTGAAAAAAGGTACATGTGTTCATATTGCTCTTTATGTGCATTACTCGCTCTGAAGCGTCAATTTTGACGGTCTAATGCAGCGAAAGTCACTATTTAAGATTCAGCTGTAGTGATGTGTCAAATTATGTCAGAATGACAATTCCACTTTAGAAACATTCAATTTTGCATAGTGTTGAAGGACAACATAATTTATTTTGATTCCGTATGCATTTACTGTGAAAAAAGGAACATGTGTTCATATTATCTTATTATGTGTTTTTCTGGCTTTGAAGCGTCAATTTTGACGGTCTAATGTAACGAATGTCATTATTTAAGATTCAGCTGTAATGATGTGTCAAACTATGTTAGAATAACAATTCCACTTTAGAAACATTCATTTATGCATATTATTGAAGGACAACATAATTTATTTTGATTCCGTATGTATTTACTGTGAAAAAAGGAACATGTGTTCATATTATCTTATTATGTGTTTTTCTCGCTTTGAAGCGTCAATTTTGACGGTCTAATGCAGCGAAAGTCACTATTTAAGATTCAGCTGTGGTGATGTATCAAACTATGTTAGAATGACAATTCCACTTTAGAAACATTCATTTATGCATATTATTGAAGGACAACATAGTTTATTTTGATTCTGTATGCAGTTACTGTGAAAACAACCACGTGTTCATATTGTCTCATTATGTGTTTTTCTGGCTCTGAAAGCGTCAATTTTGACGGTCTAATGCAGCGAATGTCACTATTTAAGATTCAGCTGTAGTGATGTGTCAAACTATGTCAGAATGACAATTCCACTTTAGAAACATTCAATTGTGCATAGTGTTGAAGGACAACATAGTTTATTTTGATTCCGTCTGCATTTACTGTGAAAAAAGGAACGTGTTCATATTGCTCTTTATGTGCATTTCTCCCTCTGAAAGCGTCAATTTTGACGGTCTAATGTAACGAATGTCATTATTTAAGATTCAGCTGTAGTGATGTGTCAAACATGTGTTCATATTACTGTGTATGTGCTTTTCACGCTCTGACGGTCTAATGCAGCGAAAGTCACTATTTAAGATTCAGCTGTAGTGATGTATCAAACTATGTCAGAATGACAATTCCACTTTAGAAACATTCAATTTTGCATAGTGTTGAAGGACAACATAGTTTATTTTGATTCCGTATGCATTTACTGTGAAAAAAGGAACATGTGTTCATATTATCTTATTATGTGTTTTTCTCGCTTTGAAGCGTCAATTTTGACGGTCTAATGTAACGAATGTCATTATTGAAGATTCAGCTGTAGTGATGTGTCAAACTATGTTAGAATAACAATTCCACTTTAGAAACATTCATTTATGCATATTATTGAAGGACAACATAATTTATTTTGATTCCGTCTGCATTTACTGTGAAAAAAGGAACATGTGTTCATATTGCTCTTTATGTGCATTTCTCCCCTTGAAAGCGTCAATTTTGACGGTCTAATGCAGCGAATGTCATTATTTAAGATTCAGCTGTAGTGATGTGTCAAACTATGTTAGAATGACAATTCCAGTTTAGAAACATTCAATTTTGCATAGTGTTGAAGGACAACATAGTTTATTTTGATTCCGTATGCATTTACTGTGAAAAAAGGAATATGTCTTCATATTATCCTATTATGTGTTTTTCTCGCTCTGAAGCGTCAATTTTGACGGTCTAATGCAGCGAAAGTCACTATTTAAGATTCAGCTGTGGTGATGTATCAAACTATGTTAGAATGACAATTCCACTTTAGAAACATTCATTTATGCATATTATTGAAGGACAACATAGTTTATTTTGATTCTGTATGCAGTTACTGTGAAAACAACCACGTGTTCATATTGTCTCATTATGTGTTTTTCTGGCTCTGAAAGCGTCAATTTTGACCGTCTAATGCAGCGAATGTCACTATTTAAGATTCAGCTGTAGTGATGTGTCAAACTATGTTAGAATAACAATTCCACTTTAGAAACATTCAATTTTGCATAGTGTTGAAGGACAACATAATTTATTTTGATTCCGTATGTATTTACTGTGAAAAAAGGAACATGTGTTCATATTGCTCTTTATGTGCATTTCTCCCTCTGAAGGCGTCAATTTTGACGGTCTAATGTAACGAATGTCATTATTTAAGATTCAGCTGTAGTGATGTGTCAAACTATGTTAGAATAACAATTCCACTTTAGAAACATTCAATTTTGCATAGTGTTGAAGGACAACATAGTTTATTTTGATTCCGTATGCATTTACTGTGAAAAAAAGAACATGTGTTCATATTGCTCTTTATGTGCATTTCTCCCCTTGAAAGCGTCAATTTTGACGGTCTAATGCAGCGAAAGTCACTATTTAAGATTCAACTGTGGTGATGTATCAAACTATGTTAGAATAACAATTCCACTTTAGAAACATTCACTTGTGCATAGTGTTGAAGGACAACATAATTTATTTTGATTCCGTCTGCATTTACTGTGAAAAAAGGTACATGTGTTCATATTGCTCTTTATGTGCATTACTCGCTCTGAAGCGTCAATTTTGACGGTCTAATGCAGCGAAAGTCACTATTTAAGATTCAGCTGTAGTGATGTGTCAAATTATGTCAGAATGACAATTCCACTTTAGAAACATTCAATTTTGCATAGTGTTGAAGGACAACATAATTTATTTTGATTCCGTATGCATTTACTGTGAAAAAAGGAACATGTGTTCATATTATCTTATTATGTGTTTTTCTTGCTTTGAAGCGTCAATTTTGACGGTCTAATGTAACGAATGTCATTATTTAAGATTCAGCTGTAATGATGTGTCAAACTATGTTAGAATAACAATTCCACTTTAGAAACATTCATTTATGCATATTATTGAAGGACAACATAATTTATTTTGATTCCGTCTGCATTTACTGTGAAAAAAGGAACATGTGTTCATATTGCTCTTTATGTGCATTTCTCCCTCTGAAAGCGTCAATTTTGACGGTCTAATGTAACGAATGTCATTATTTAAGATTCAGCTGTAATGATGTGTCAAACTATGTTAGAATGACAATTCCAGTTTAGAAACATTCAATTTTGCATAGTGTTGAAGGACAACATAATTTATTTTGATTCCGTATGTATTTACTGTGAAAAAAGGAACATGTGTTCATATTACTGTTTATGTGTTTTTCTCGCTCTGTAGCGTCAATTTTGACGGTCTAATGCAGCGAAAGTCACTATTTAAGATTCAGCTGTAGTGATGTATCCAATTATGTCAGAATGACAATTCCACTTTAGAAACATTCACTTGTGCATAGTGTTGAAGGACAACATAGTTTATTTTGATTCCGTATGCATTTACTGTGAAAAAAGGAACATGTGTTCATATTATCCTATTATGTGTTTTTCTCGCTCTGAAGCGTCAATTTTGACGGTCTAATGTAACGAATGTCATTGTTTAAGATTCAGCTGTAGTGATGTGTCAAACTATGTTAGAATAACAATTCCACTTTAGAAACATTCAATTTTGCATAGTGTTGAAGGACAACATAATTTATTTTGATTCCGTATGTATTTACTGTGAAAAAAGGAACATGTGTTCATATTACTGTTTATGTGTTTTTCTCGCTTTGAAGCGTCAATTTTGACGGTCTAATGTAACGAATGTCATTATTTAAGATTCAGCTGTAGTGATGTGTCAAACTATGTTAGAATAACAATTCCACTTTAGAAAGATTCAATTTTGCATAGTGTTGAAGGACAACATAATTTATTTTGATTCCGTATGTATTTACTGTGAAAAAAGGAACATGTGTTCATATTATCTTATTATGTGTTTTTCTCGCTTTGAAGCGTCAATTTTGACGGTCTAATGCAGCGAAAGTCACTATTTAAGATTCAGCTGTGGTGATGTATCAAACTATGTTAGAATGACAATTCCACTTTAGAAACATTCATTTATGCATATTATTGAAGGACAACATAGTTTATTTTGATTCTGTATGCAGTTACTGTGAAAACAACCACGTGTTCATATTGTCTCATTATGTGTTTTTCTGGCTCTGAAAGCGTCAATTTTGACGGTCTAATGCAGCGAATGTCACTATTTAAGATTCAGCTGTAGTGATGTGTCAAACTATGTTAGAATAACAATTCCACTTTAGAAACATTCACTTGTGCATAGTGTTGAAGGACAACATAATTTATTTTGATTCCGTCTGCATTTACTGTGAAAAAAGGAACATGTGTTCATATTGCTCTTTATGTGCATTTCTCCCTCTGAGAGCGTCAATTTTGACGGTCTAATGTAACGAATGTCATTATTTAAGATTCAGCTGTAGTGATGTGTCAAACTATGTTAGAATAACAATTCCACTTTAGAAACATTCATTTATGCATATTATTGAAGGACAACATAATTTATTTTGATTCCGTCTGCATTTACTGTGAAAAAAGGAACATGTGTTCATATTGCTCTTTATGTGCATTTCTCCCTCTGAAAGCGTCAATTTTGACGGTCTAATGTAACGAATGTCATTATTTAAGATTCAGCTCTAGTGATGTGTCAAACTATGTTAGAATAACAATTCCACTTTAGAAACATTCAATTTTGCATAGTGTTGAAGGACAACATAGTTTATTTTGATTCCGTATGCATTTACTGTGAAAAAAGGAACATGTGTTCATATTATCCTATTATGTGTTTTTCTCGCTCTGAAGCGTCAATTTTGACGGTCTAATGTAACGAATGTCATTATTTAAGATTCAGCTGTAGTGATGTGTCAAACTATGTTAGAATAACAATTCCACTTTTGAAAGATTCAATTTTGCATAGTGTTGAAGGACAACATAATTTATTTTGATTCCGTATGTATTTACTGTGAAAAAAGGAACATGTGTTCATATTATCTTATTATGTGTTTTTCTCGCTTTGAAGCGTCAATTTTGACGGTCTAATGCAGCGAAAGTCACTATTTAAGATTCAGCTGTGGTGATGTATCAAACTATGTTAGAATGACAATTCCACTTTAGAAACATTCATTTATGCATATTATTGAAGGACAACATAGTTTATTTTGATTCTGTATGCAGTTACTGTGAAAACAACCACGTGTTCATATTGTCTCATTATGTGTTTTTCTGGCTCTGAAAGCGTCAATTTTGACGGTCTAATGCAGCGAATGTCACTATTTAAGATTCAGCTGTAGTGATGTGTCAAACTATGTTAGAATAACAATTCCACTTTAGAAACATTCAATTTTGCATAGTGTTGAAGGACAACATAATTTATTTTGATTCCGTATGTATTTACTGTGAAAAAAGGAACATGTGTTCATATTGCTCTTTATGTGCATTTCTCCCTCTGAAAGCGTCAATTTTGACGGTCTAATGTAACGAATGGCATTATTTAAGATTCAGCTCTAGTGATGTGTCAAACTATGTTAGAATAACAATTCCACTTTAGAAACATTCAATTTTGCATAGTGTTGAAGGACAACATAGTTTATTTTGATTCCGTATGCATTTACTGTGAAAAAAAGAACATGTGTTCATATTGCTCTTTATGTGCATTTCTCCCCTTGAAAGCGTCAATTTTGACGGTCTAATGCAGCGAAAGTCACTATTTAAGATTCAACTGTGGTGATGTATCAAACTATGTTAGAATAACAATTCCACTTTAGAAACATTCACTTGTGCATAGTGTTGAAGGACAACATAATTTATTTTGATTCCGTCTGCATTTACTGTGAAAAAAGGTACATGTGTTCATATTGCTCTTTATGTGCATTACTCGCTCTGAAGCGTCAATTTTGACGGTCTAATGCAGCGAAAGTCACTATTTAAGATTCAGCTGTAGTGATGTATCAAACTATGTCAGAATGACAATTCCACTTTAGAAACATTCAATTTTGCATAGTGTTGAAGGACAACATAATTTATTTTGATTCCGTATGTATTTACTATGAAAAAAGGAACATGTGTTCATATTACTGTTTATGTGTTTTTCTCGCTTTGAAGCGTCAATTTTGACGGTCTAATGTAACGAATGTCATTATTTAAGATTCAGCTGTAGTGATGTGTCAAACTATGTTAGAATAACAATTCCACTTTAGAAAGATTCAATTTTGCATAGTGTTGAAGGACAACATAATTTATTTTGATTCCGTATGTATTTACTGTGAAAAAAGGAACATGTGTTCATATTATCTTATTATGTGTTTTTCTCGCTTTGAAGCGTCAATTTTGACGGTCTAATGCAGCGAAAGTCACTATTTAAGATTCGGCTGTAGTGATATATCAAACTATGTTAGAATGACAATTCCACTTTAGAAACATTCATTTATGCATATTATTGAAGGACAACATAGTTTATTTTGATTCTGTATGCAGTTACTGTGAAAACAACCACGTGTTCATATTGTCTCATTATGTGTTTTTCTGGCTCTGAAAGCGTCAATTTTGACGGTCTAATGCAGCGAATGTCACTATTTAAGATTCAGCTGTAGTGATGTGTCAAACTATGTTAGAATAACAATTCCACTTTAGAAACATTCAATTTTGCATAGTGTTGAAGGACAACATAATTTATTTTGATTCCGTATGCATTTACTGTGAAAAATGAACATGTGTTCATATTATCTTATTATTTGTTTTTCTCGATCTGAAGCGTCAATTTTGACGTTCTAATGCAGCGAAAGTCACAATTTAAGATTCAGCTGTAGTGATGTATCAAACTATGGCAGAATGACAATTCCACTTTAGAAACATTCAATTGTGCATAGTGTTGAAGGACAACATAATTTATTTTGATTCCGTATGCATTTACTGTGAAAAAAGGAACATGTGTTCATATTACTGTTTATGTGCATTTCTCCCCCTGAAAGCGTCAATTTTGACGGTCTAATGTAACGAATGTCATTATTTAAGATTCAGCTGTAGTGATGTGTCAAACTATGTCAGAATGATAATTCCACTTTAGAAACATTCAATTGTGCATAGTGTTGAAGGACAACATAATTTATTTTGATTCCGTATGCATTTACTGTGAAAAAAGGAACATGTGTTCATATTACTGTTTATGTGTTTTTCTCGCTTTGAAGCGTCAATTTTGACGGTCTAATGCAGCGAAAGTCACTATTTAAGATTCAGCTGTAGTGATGTGTCAAACTATGTTAGAATAACAATTCCACTTTAGAAACATTCAATTGTGCATAGTGTTGAAGGACAACATAATTTATTTTGATTCCGTATGCATTTACTGTGAAAAATGAACATGTGTTCATATTATCTTATTATTTGTTTTTCTCGATCTGAAGCGTCAATTTTGACGTTCTAATGCAGCGAAAGTCACAATTTAAGATTCAGCTGTAGTGATGTATCAAACTATGGCAGAATGACAATTCCACTTTAGAAACATTCAATTGTGCATAGTGTTGAAGGACAACATAATTTATTTTGATTCCGTATGCATTTACTGTGAAAAAAGCAACATGTGTTCATATTGCTCTTTATGTGCATTTCTCCCCTTGAAAGCGTCAATTTTGACGGTCTAATGCAGCGAATGTCATTATTTAAGATTTAGCTGTAGTGATGTGTCAAACTATGTTAGAATGACAATTCCAGTTTAGAAACATTCAATTTTGCATAGTGTTGAAGGACAACATAGTTTATTTTGATTCCGTATGCATTTACTGTGAAAAAAGGAACATGTGTTCATATTATCCTATTATGTGTTTTTCTCGCTCTGAAGCGTCAATTTTGACGGTCTAATGTAACGAATGTCATTATTTAAGATTCAGCTGTAGTGATGTGTCAAACTATGTTAGAATAACAATTCCACTTTAGAAACATTCAATTTTGCATAGTGTTGAAGGACAACATAATTTATTTTGATTCCGTATGTATTTACTGTGAAAAAAGGAACATGTGTTCATATTATCTTATTATGTGTTTTTCTCGCTTTGAAGCGTCAATTTTGACGGTCTAATGTAACGAATGTCATTATTTAAGATTCAGCTGTAGTGATGTGTCAAACTATGTTAGAATAACAGTTCCACTTTAGAAAGATTCAATTTTGCATAGTGTTGAAGGACAACATAATTTATTTTGATTCCGTATGTATTTACTGTGAAAAAAGGAACATGTGTTCATATTATCTTATTATGTGTTTTTCTCGCTTTGTAGCGTCAATTTTGACGGTCTAATGCAGCGAAAGTCACTATTTAAGATTCAGCTGTGGTGATGTATCAAACTATGTTAGAATGACAATTCCACTTTAGAAACATTCATTTATGCATATTATTGAAGGACAACATAGTTTATTTTGATTACGTATGTATTTACTGTGAAAAAAGGAACATGTGTTCATATTACTGTTTATGTGTTTTTCTCGCTTTGAAGCGTCAATTTTGACGGTCTAATGTAACGAATGTCATTATTTAAGATTCAGCTGTAGTGATGTGTCAAACTATGTTAGAATAACAATTCCACTTTAGAAACATTCATTTATGCATATTATTGAAGGACAACATAGTTTATTTTGATTCTGTATGCAGTTACTGTGAAAACAACCACGTGTTCATATTGTCTCATTATGTGTTTTTCTGGCTCTGAAAGCGTCAATTTTGACGGTCTAATGCAGCGAAAGTCACTATTTAAGATTCAGCTGTGGTGATGTATCAAACTATGTTAGAATGACAATTCCACTTTAGAAACATTCATTTATGCCTATTATTGAAGGACAACATAGTTTATTTTGATTCTGTATGCAGTTACTGTGAAAACAACCACGTGTTCATATTGTCTCATTATGTGTTTTTCTGGCTCTGAAAGCGTTAATTTTGACGGTCTAATGCAGCGAACGTCATTATTTAAGATTCAGCTGTAGTGATGTGTCAAACTATGTTAAAATAACAATTCCACTTTAGAAACATTCAATTGTGCATAGTGTTGAAGGACAACATAGTTTATTTTGATTCCGTATGCATTTACTGTGAAAAAAAGAACATGTGTTCATATTGCTCTTTATGTGCATTTCTCCCCTTGAAAGCGTCAATTTTGACGGTCTAATGCAGCGAAAGTCACTATTTAAGATTCAACTGTGGTGATGTATCAAACTATGTTAGAATAACAATTCCACTTTAGAAACATTCACTTGTGCATAGTGTTGAAGGACAACATAATTTATTTTGATTCCGTCTGCATTTACTGTGAAAAAAGGTACATGTGTTCATATTGCTCTTTATGTGCATTACTCGCTCTGAAGCGTCAATTTTGACGGTCTAATGCAGCGAAAGTCACTATTTAAGATTCAGCTGTAGTGATGTATCAAACTATGTCAGAATGACAATTCCACTTTAGAAACATTCAATTTTGCATAGTGTTGAAGGACAACATAATTTATTTTGATTCCGTATGTATTTACTATGAAAAAAGGAACATGTGTTCATATTACTGTTTATGTGTTTTTCTCGCTTTGAAGCGTCAATTTTGACGGTCTAATGTAACGAATGTCATTATTTAAGATTCAGCTGTAGTGATGTGTCAAACTATGTTAGAATAACAATTCCACTTTAGAAAGATTCAATTTTGCATAGTGTTGAAGGACAACATAATTTATTTTGATTCCGTATGTATTTACTGTGAAAAAAGGAACATGTGTTCATATTATCTTATGTGTTTTTCTCGCTTTGAAGCGTCAATTTTGACGGTCTAATGCAGCGAAAGTCACTATTTAAGATTCGGCTGTAGTGATATATCAAACTATGTTAGAATGACAATTCCACTTTAGAAACATTCATTTATGCATATTATTGAAGGACAACATAGTTTATTTTGATTCTGTATGCAGTTACTGTGAAAACAACCACGTGTTCATATTGTCTCATTATGTGTTTTTCTGGCTCTGAAAGCGTCAATTTTGACGGTCTAATGTAACGAATGTCATTATTTAAGATTCAGCTGTAGTGATGTGTCAAACTATGTTAGAATAACAATTCCAGTTTAGAAACATTCAATTTTGCATAGTGTTGAAGGACAACATAGTTTATTTTGATTCCGTATGCATTTACTGTGAAAAAAGGAACATGTGTTCATATTGCTCTTTATGTGCATTTCTCCCTCTGAAAGCGTCAATTTTGACGGTCTAATGTAACGAATGTCATTATTTAAGATTCAGCTGTAGTGATGTGTCAAACTATGTTAGAATAACAATTCCACTTTAGAAACATTCAATTTTGCATAGTGTTGAAGGACAACATAGTTTATTTTGATTCCGTATGCATTTACTGTGAACAAAAGAACATGTGTTCATATTGCTCTTTATGTGCATTTCTCCCCTTGAAAGCGTCAATTTTGACGGTCTAATGCAGCGAAAGTCACTATTTAAGATTCAGCTGTAGTGATGTATCAAATTATGTCAGAATGACAATTCCACTTTAGAAACATTCACTTGTGCATAGTGTTGAAGGACAACATAGTTTATTTTGATTCCGTATGCATTTACTGTGAAAAAAGGAACATGTGTTCATATTATCCTATTATGTGTTTTTCTCGCTCTGAAGCGTCAATTTTGACGGTCTAATGCAGCGAAAGTCACTATTTAAGATTCAGCTGTGGTGATGTATCAAACTATGTTAGAATGACAATTCCACTTTAGAAACATTCATTTATGCATATTATTGAAGGACAACATAGTTTATTTTGATTCTGTATGCAGTTACTGTGAAAACAACCACGTGTTCATATTGTCTCATTATGTGTTTTTCTGGCTCTGAAAGCGTCAATTTTGACGGTCTAATGCAGCGAATGTCACTATTTAAGATTCAGCTGTAGTGATGTGTCAAACTATGTTAGAATAACAATTCCACTTTAGAAACATTCAATTTTGCATAGTGTTGAAGGACAACATAATTTATTTTGATTCCGTATGTATTTACTGTGAAAAAAGGAACATGTGTTCATATTGCTCTTTATGTGCATTTCTCCCTCTGAAAGCGTCAATTTTGACGGTCTAATGTAACGAATGTCATTATTTAAGATTCAGCTCTAGTGATGTGTCAAACTATGTTAGAATAACAATTCCACTTTAGAAACATTCAATTTTGCATAGTGTTGAAGGACAACATAGTTTATTTTGATTCCGTATGCATTTACTGTGAAAAAAAGAACATGTGTTCATATTGCTCTTTATGTGCATTTCTCCCCTTGAAAGCGTCAATTTTGACGGTCTAATGCAGCGAAAGTCACTATTTAAGATTCAACTGTGGTGATGTATCAAACTATGTTAGAATAACAATTCCACTTTAGAAACATTCACTTGTGCATAGTGTTGAAGGACAACATAATTTATTTTGATTCCGTCTGCATTTACTGTGAAAAAAGGTACATGTGTTCATATTGCTCTTTATGTGCATTACTCGCTCTGAAGCGTCAATTTTGACGGTCTAATGCAGCGAAAGTCACTATTTAAGATTCAGCTGTAGTGATGTATCAAACTATGTCAGAATGACAATTCCACTTTAGAAACATTCAATTTTGCATAGTGTTGAAGGACAACATAATTTATTTTGATTCCGTATGCATTTACTGTGAAAAAAAGAACATGTGTTCATATTGCTCTTTATGTGCATTTCTCCCCTTGAAAGCGTCAATTTTGACGGTCTAATGCAGCGAAAGTCACTATTTAAGATTCAACTGTGGTGATGTATCAAACTATGTTAGAATAACAATTCCACTTTAGAAACATTCAATTTTGCATAGTGTTGAAGGACAACATAATTTATTTTGATTCCGTATGTATTTACTATGAAAAAAGGAACATGTGTTCATATTACTGTTTATGTGTTTTTCTCGCTTTGAAGCGTCAATTTTGACGGTCTAATGTAACGAATGTCATTATTTAAGATTCAGCTGTAGTGATGTGTCAAACTATGTTAGAATAACAATTCCACTTTAGAAAGATTCAATTTTGCATAGTGTTGAAGGACAACATAATTTATTTTGATTCCGTATGTATTTACTGTGAAAAAAGGAACATGTGTTCATATTATCTTATTATGTGTTTTTCTCGCTTTGAAGCGTCAATTTTGACGGTCTAATGCAGCGAAAGTCACTATTTAAGATTCGGCTGTAGTGATATATCAAACTATGTTAGAATGACAATTCCACTTTAGAAACATTCATTTATGCATATTATTGAAGGACAACATAGTTTATTTTGATTCTGTATGCAGTTACTGTGAAAACAACCACGTGTTCATATTGTCTCATTATGTGTTTTTCTGGCTCTGAAAGCGTCAATTTTGACGGTCTAATGCAGCGAATGTCACTATTTAAGATTCAGCTGTAGTGATGTGTCAAACTATGTTAGAATAACAATTCCACTTTAGAAACATTCAATTTTGCATAGTGTTGAAGGACAACATAATTTATTTTGATTCCGTATGTATTTACTGTGAAAAAAGGAACATGTGTTCATATTGCTCTTTATGTGCATTTCTCCCTCTGAAAGCGTCAATTTTGACGGTCTAATGTAACGAATGGCATTATTTAAGATTCAGCTCTAGTGATGTGTCAAACTATGTTAGAATAACAATTCCACTTTAGAAACATTCAATTTTGCATAGTGTTGAAGGACAACATAGTTTATTTTGATTCCGTATGCATTTACTGTGAAAAAAAGAACATGTGTTCATATTGCTCTTTATGTGCATTTCTCCCCTTGAAAGCGTCAATTTTGACGGTCTAATGCAGCGAAAGTCACTATTTAAGATTCAACTGTGGTGATGTATCAAACTATGTTAGAATAACAATTCCACTTTAGAAACATTCACTTGTGCATAGTGTTGAAGGACAACATAATTTATTTTGATTCCGTCTGCATTTACTGTGAAAAAAGGTACATGTGTTCATATTGCTCTTTATGTGCATTACTCGCTCTGAAGCGTCAATTTTGACGGTCTAATGCAGCGAAAGTCACTATTTAAGATTCAGCTGTAGTGATGTATCAAACTATGTCAGAATGACAATTCCACTTTAGAAACATTCAATTTTGCATAGTGTTGAAGGACAACATAATTTATTTTGATTCCGTATGTATTTACTATGAAAAAAGGAACATGTGTTCATATTACTGTTTATGTGTTTTTCTCGCTTTGAAGCGTCAATTTTGACGGTCTAATGTAACGAATGTCATTATTTAAGATTCAGCTGTAGTGATGTGTCAAACTATGTTAGAATAACAATTCCACTTTAGAAAGATTCAATTTTGCATAGTGTTGAAGGACAACATAATTTATTTTGATTCCGTATGTATTTACTGTGAAAAAAGGAACATGTGTTCATATTATCTTATTATGTGTTTTTCTCGCTTTGAAGCGTCAATTTTGACGGTCTAATGCAGCGAAAGTCACTATTTAAGATTCGGCTGTAGTGATATATCAAACTATGTTAGAATGACAATTCCACTTTAGAAACATTCATTTATGCATATTATTGAAGGACAACATAGTTTATTTTGATTCTGTATGCAGTTACTGTGAAAACAACCACGTGTTCATATTGTCTCATTATGTGTTTTTCTGGCTCTGAAAGCGTCAATTTTGACGGTCTAATGCAGCGAATGTCACTATTTAAGATTCAGCTGTAGTGATGTGTCAAACTATGTTAGAATAACAATTCCACTTTAGAAACATTCAATTTTGCATAGTGTTGAAGGACAACATAATTTATTTTGATTCCGTATGCATTTACTGTGAAAAATGAACATGTGTTCATATTATCTTATTATTTGTTTTTCTCGATCTGAAGCGTCAATTTTGACGTTCTAATGCAGCGAAAGTCACAATTTAAGATTCAGCTGTAGTGATGTATCAAACTATGGCAGAATGACAATTCCACTTTAGAAACATTCAATTGTGCATAGTGTTGAAGGACAACATAATTTATTTTGATTCCGTATGCATTTACTGTGAAAAAAGGAACATGTGTTCATATTACTGTTTATGTGCATTTCTCCCCCTGAAAGCGTCAATTTTGACGGTCTAATGTAACGAATGTCATTATTTAAGATTCAGCTGTAGTGATGTGTCAAACTATGTCAGAATGATAATTCCACTTTAGAAACATTCAATTGTGCATAGTGTTGAAGGACAACATAATTTATTTTGATTCCGTATGCATTTACTGTGAAAAAAGGAACATGTGTTCATATTACTGTTTATGTGTTTTTCTCGCTTTGAAGCGTCAATTTTGACGGTCTAATGCAGCGAAAGTCACTATTTAAGATTCAGCTGTAGTGATGTGTCAAACTATGTTAGAATAACAATTCCACTTTAGAAACATTCAATTGTGCATAGTGTTGAAGGACAACATAATTTATTTTGATTCCGTATGCATTTACTGTGAAAAATGAACATGTGTTCATATTATCTTATTATTTGTTTTTCTCGATCTGAAGCGTCAATTTTGACGTTCTAATGCAGCGAAAGTCACAATTTAAGATTCAGCTGTAGTGATGTATCAAACTATGGCAGAATGACAATTCCACTTTAGAAACATTCAATTGTGCATAGTGTTGAAGGACAACATAATTTATTTTGATTCCGTATGCATTTACTGTGAAAAAAGCAACATGTGTTCATATTGCTCTTTATGTGCATTTCTCCCCTTGAAAGCGTCAATTTTGACGGTCTAATGCAGCGAATGTCATTATTTAAGATTTAGCTGTAGTGATGTGTCAAACTATGTTAGAATGACAATTCCAGTTTAGAAACATTCAATTTTGCATAGTGTTGAAGGACAACATAGTTTATTTTGATTCCGTATGCATTTACTGTGAAAAAAGGAACATGTGTTCATATTATCCTATTATGTGTTTTTCTCGCTCTGAAGCGTCAATTTTGACGGTCTAATGTAACGAATGTCATTATTTAAGATTCAGCTGTAGTGATGTGTCAAACTATGTTAGAATAACAATTCCACTTTAGAAACATTCAATTTTGCATAGTGTTGAAGGACAACATAATTTATTTTGATTCCGTATGTATTTACTGTGAAAAAAGGAACATGTGTTCATATTATCTTATTATGTGTTTTTCTCGCTTTGAAGCGTCAATTTTGACGGTCTAATGTAACGAATGTCATTATTTAAGATTCAGCTGTAGTGATGTGTCAAACTATGTTAGAATAACAGTTCCACTTTAGAAAGATTCAATTTTGCATAGTGTTGAAGGACAACATAATTTATTTTGATTCCGTATGTATTTACTGTGAAAAAAGGAACATGTGTTCATATTATCTTATTATGTGTTTTTCTCGCTTTGTAGCGTCAATTTTGACGGTCTAATGCAGCGAAAGTCACTATTTAAGATTCAGCTGTGGTGATGTATCAAACTATGTTAGAATGACAATTCCACTTTAGAAACATTCATTTATGCATATTATTGAAGGACAACATAGTTTATTTTGATTACGTATGTATTTACTGTGAAAAAAGGAACATGTGTTCATATTACTGTTTATGTGTTTTTCTCGCTTTGAAGCGTCAATTTTGACGGTCTAATGTAACGAATGTCATTATTTAAGATTCAGCTGTAGTGATGTGTCAAACTATGTTAGAATAACAATTCCACTTTAGAAACATTCATTTATGCATATTATTGAAGGACAACATAGTTTATTTTGATTCTGTATGCAGTTACTGTGAAAACAACCACGTGTTCATATTGTCTCATTATGTGTTTTTCTGGCTCTGAAAGCGTCAATTTTGACGGTCTAATGCAGCGAAAGTCACTATTTAAGATTCAGCTGTGGTGATGTATCAAACTATGTTAGAATGACAATTCCACTTTAGAAACATTCATTTATGCCTATTATTGAAGGACAACATAGTTTATTTTGATTCTGTATGCAGTTACTGTGAAAACAACCACGTGTTCATATTGTCTCATTATGTGTTTTTCTGGCTCTGAAAGCGTTAATTTTGACGGTCTAATGCAGCGAACGTCATTATTTAAGATTCAGCTGTAGTGATGTGTCAAACTATGTTAAAATAACAATTCCACTTTAGAAACATTCAATTGTGCATAGTGTTGAAGGACAACATAGTTTATTTTGATTCCGTATGCATTTACTGTGAAAAAAAGAACATGTGTTCATATTGCTCTTTATGTGCATTTCTCCCCTTGAAAGCGTCAATTTTGACGGTCTAATGCAGCGAAAGTCACTATTTAAGATTCAACTGTGGTGATGTATCAAACTATGTTAGAATAACAATTCCACTTTAGAAACATTCACTTGTGCATAGTGTTGAAGGACAACATAATTTATTTTGATTCCGTCTGCATTTACTGTGAAAAAAGGTACATGTGTTCATATTGCTCTTTATGTGCATTACTCGCTCTGAAGCGTCAATTTTGACGGTCTAATGCAGCGAAAGTCACTATTTAAGATTCAGCTGTAGTGATGTATCAAACTATGTCAGAATGACAATTCCACTTTAGAAACATTCAATTTTGCATAGTGTTGAAGGACAACATAATTTATTTTGATTCCGTATGTATTTACTATGAAAAAAGGAACATGTGTTCATATTACTGTTTATGTGTTTTTCTCGCTTTGAAGCGTCAATTTTGACGGTCTAATGTAACGAATGTCATTATTTAAGATTCAGCTGTAGTGATGTGTCAAACTATGTTAGAATAACAATTCCACTTTAGAAAGATTCAATTTTGCATAGTGTTGAAGGACAACATAATTTATTTTGATTCCGTATGTATTTACTGTGAAAAAAGGAACATGTGTTCATATTATCTTATGTGTTTTTCTCGCTTTGAAGCGTCAATTTTGACGGTCTAATGCAGCGAAAGTCACTATTTAAGATTCGGCTGTAGTGATATATCAAACTATGTTAGAATGACAATTCCACTTTAGAAACATTCATTTATGCATATTATTGAAGGACAACATAGTTTATTTTGATTCTGTATGCAGTTACTGTGAAAACAACCACGTGTTCATATTGTCTCATTATGTGTTTTTCTGGCTCTGAAAGCGTCAATTTTGACGGTCTAATGTAACGAATGTCATTATTTAAGATTCAGCTGTAGTGATGTGTCAAACTATGTTAGAATAACAATTCCAGTTTAGAAACATTCAATTTTGCATAGTGTTGAAGGACAACATAGTTTATTTTGATTCCGTATGCATTTACTGTGAAAAAAGGAACATGTGTTCATATTGCTCTTTATGTGCATTTCTCCCTCTGAAAGCGTCAATTTTGACGGTCTAATGTAACGAATGTCATTATTTAAGATTCAGCTGTAGTGATGTGTCAAACTATGTTAGAATAACAATTCCACTTTAGAAACATTCAATTTTGCATAGTGTTGAAGGACAACATAGTTTATTTTGATTCCGTATGCATTTACTGTGAACAAAAGAACATGTGTTCATATTGCTCTTTATGTGCATTTCTCCCCTTGAAAGCGTCAATTTTGACGGTCTAATGCAGCGAAAGTCACTATTTAAGATTCAGCTGTAGTGATGTATCAAATTATGTCAGAATGACAATTCCACTTTAGAAACATTCACTTGTGCATAGTGTTGAAGGACAACATAGTTTATTTTGATTCCGTATGCATTTACTGTGAAAAAAGGAACATGTGTTCATATTATCCTATTATGTGTTTTTCTCGCTCTGAAGCGTCAATTTTGACGGTCTAATGCAGCGAAAGTCACTATTTAAGATTCAGCTGTGGTGATGTATCAAACTATGTTAGAATGACAATTCCACTTTAGAAACATTCATTTATGCATATTATTGAAGGACAACATAGTTTATTTTGATTCTGTATGCAGTTACTGTGAAAACAACCACGTGTTCATATTGTCTCATTATGTGTTTTTCTGGCTCTGAAAGCGTCAATTTTGACGGTCTAATGCAGCGAATGTCACTATTTAAGATTCAGCTGTAGTGATGTGTCAAACTATGTTAGAATAACAATTCCACTTTAGAAACATTCAATTTTGCATAGTGTTGAAGGACAACATAATTTATTTTGATTCCGTATGTATTTACTGTGAAAAAAGGAACATGTGTTCATATTGCTCTTTATGTGCATTTCTCCCTCTGAAAGCGTCAATTTTGACGGTCTAATGTAACGAATGTCATTATTTAAGATTCAGCTCTAGTGATGTGTCAAACTATGTTAGAATAACAATTCCACTTTAGAAACATTCAATTTTGCATAGTGTTGAAGGACAACATAGTTTATTTTGATTCCGTATGCATTTACTGTGAAAAAAAGAACATGTGTTCATATTGCTCTTTATGTGCATTTCTCCCCTTGAAAGCGTCAATTTTGACGGTCTAATGCAGCGAAAGTCACTATTTAAGATTCAACTGTGGTGATGTATCAAACTATGTTAGAATAACAATTCCACTTTAGAAACATTCACTTGTGCATAGTGTTGAAGGACAACATAATTTATTTTGATTCCGTCTGCATTTACTGTGAAAAAAGGTACATGTGTTCATATTGCTCTTTATGTGCATTACTCGCTCTGAAGCGTCAATTTTGACGGTCTAATGCAGCGAAAGTCACTATTTAAGATTCAGCTGTAGTGATGTATCAAACTATGTCAGAATGACAATTCCACTTTAGAAACATTCAATTTTGCATAGTGTTGAAGGACAACATAATTTATTTTGATTCCGTATGCATTTACTGTGAAAAAAAGAACATGTGTTCATATTGCTCTTTATGTGCATTTCTCCCCTTGAAAGCGTCAATTTTGACGGTCTAATGCAGCGAAAGTCACTATTTAAGATTCAACTGTGGTGATGTATCAAACTATGTTAGAATAACAATTCCACTTTAGAAACATTCAATTTTGCATAGTGTTGAAGGACAACATAATTTATTTTGATTCCGTATGTATTTACTATGAAAAAAGGAACATGTGTTCATATTACTGTTTATGTGTTTTTCTCGCTTTGAAGCGTCAATTTTGACGGTCTAATGTAACGAATGTCATTATTTAAGATTCAGCTGTAGTGATGTGTCAAACTATGTTAGAATAACAATTCCACTTTAGAAAGATTCAATTTTGCATAGTGTTGAAGGACAACATAATTTATTTTGATTCCGTATGTATTTACTGTGAAAAAAGGAACATGTGTTCATATTATCTTATTATGTGTTTTTCTCGCTTTGAAGCGTCAATTTTGACGGTCTAATGCAGCGAAAGTCACTATTTAAGATTCGGCTGTAGTGATATATCAAACTATGTTAGAATGACAATTCCACTTTAGAAACATTCATTTATGCATATTATTGAAGGACAACATAGTTTATTTTGATTCTGTATGCAGTTACTGTGAAAACAACCACGTGTTCATATTGTCTCATTATGTGTTTTTCTGGCTCTGAAAGCGTCAATTTTGACGGTCTAATGCAGCGAATGTCACTATTTAAGATTCAGCTGTAGTGATGTGTCAAACTATGTTAGAATAACAATTCCACTTTAGAAACATTCACTTGTGCATAGTGTTGAAGGACAACATAATTTATTTTGATTCCGTCTGCATTTACTGTGAAAAAAGGAACATGTGTTCATATTGCTCTTTATGTGCATTTCTCGCTCTGAAGCGTCAATTTTGACGGTCTAATGTAACGAATGTCATTATTTAAGATTCAGCTGTAGTGATGTGTCAAACTATGTTAGAATAACAATTCCAGTTTAGAAACATTCAATTTTGCATAGTGTTGAAGGACAACATAGTTTATTTTGATTCCGTATGCATTTACTGTGAAAAAAGGAACATGTGTTCATATTGCTCTTTATGTGCATTTCTCCCTCTGAAAGCGTCAATTTTGACGGTCTAATGTAACGAATGTCATTATTTAAGATTCAGCTGTAGTGATGTGTCAAACTATGTTAGAATAACAATTCCACTTTAGAAACATTCAATTTTGCATAGTGTTGAAGGACAACATAGTTTATTTTGATTCCGTATGCATTTACTGTGAACAAAAGAACATGTGTTCATATTGCTCTTTATGTGCATTTCTCCCCTTGAAAGCGTCAATTTTGACGGTCTAATGCAGCGAAAGTCACTATTTAAGATTCAGCTGTAGTGATGTATCAAATTATGTCAGAATGACAATTCCACTTTAGAAACATTCACTTGTGCATAGTGTTGAAGGACAACATAGTTTATTTTGATTCCGTATGCATTTACTGTGAAAAAAGGAACATGTGTTCATATTATCCTATTATGTGTTTTTCTCGCTCTGAAGCGTCAATTTTGACGGTCTAATGCAGCGAAAGTCACTATTTAAGATTCAGCTGTGGTGATGTATCAAACTATGTTAGAATGACAATTCCACTTTAGAAACATTCATTTATGCATATTATTGAAGGACAACATAGTTTATTTTGATTCTGTATGCAGTTACTGTGAAAACAACCACGTGTTCATATTGTCTCATTATGTGTTTTTCTGGCTCTGAAAGCGTCAATTTTGACGGTCTAATGCAGCGAATGTCACTATTTAAGATTCAGCTGTAGTGATGTGTCAAACTATGTTAGAATAACAATTCCACTTTAGAAACATTCAATTTTGCATAGTGTTGAAGGACAACATAATTTATTTTGATTCCGTATGTATTTACTGTGAAAAAAGGAACATGTGTTCATATTGCTCTTTATGTGCATTTCTCCCTCTGAAAGCGTCAATTTTGACGGTCTAATGTAACGAATGGCATTATTTAAGATTCAGCTCTAGTGATGTGTCAAACTATGTTAGAATAACAATTCCACTTTAGAAACATTCAATTTTGCATAGTGTTGAAGGACAACATAGTTTATTTTGATTCCGTATGCATTTACTGTGAAAAAAAGAACATGTGTTCATATTGCTCTTTATGTGCATTTCTCCCCTTGAAAGCGTCAATTTTGACGGTCTAATGCAGCGAAAGTCACTATTTAAGATTCAACTGTGGTGATGTATCAAACTATGTTAGAATAACAATTCCACTTTAGAAACATTCACTTGTGCATAGTGTTGAAGGACAACATAATTTATTTTGATTCCGTCTGCATTTACTGTGAAAAAAGGTACATGTGTTCATATTGCTCTTTATGTGCATTACTCGCTCTGAAGCGTCAATTTTGACGGTCTAATGCAGCGAAAGTCACTATTTAAGATTCAGCTGTAGTGATGTATCAAACTATGTCAGAATGACAATTCCACTTTAGAAACATTCAATTTTGCATAGTGTTGAAGGACAACATAATTTATTTTGATTCCGTATGTATTTACTATGAAAAAAGGAACATGTGTTCATATTACTGTTTATGTGTTTTTCTCGCTTTGAAGCGTCAATTTTGACGGTCTAATGTAACGAATGTCATTATTTAAGATTCAGCTGTAGTGATGTGTCAAACTATGTTAGAATAACAATTCCACTTTAGAAAGATTCAATTTTGCATAGTGTTGAAGGACAACATAATTTATTTTGATTCCGTATGTATTTACTGTGAAAAAAGGAACATGTGTTCATATTATCTTATTATGTGTTTTTCTCGCTTTGAAGCGTCAATTTTGACGGTCTAATGCAGCGAAAGTCACTATTTAAGATTCGGCTGTAGTGATATATCAAACTATGTTAGAATGACAATTCCACTTTAGAAACATTCATTTATGCATATTATTGAAGGACAACATAGTTTATTTTGATTCTGTATGCAGTTACTGTGAAAACAACCACGTGTTCATATTGTCTCATTATGTGTTTTTCTGGCTCTGAAAGCGTCAATTTTGACGGTCTAATGCAGCGAATGTCACTATTTAAGATTCAGCTGTAGTGATGTGTCAAACTATGTTAGAATAACAATTCCACTTTAGAAACATTCAATTTTGCATAGTGTTGAAGGACAACATAATTTATTTTGATTCCGTATGCATTTACTGTGAAAAATGAACATGTGTTCATATTATCTTATTATTTGTTTTTCTCGATCTGAAGCGTCAATTTTGACGTTCTAATGCAGCGAAAGTCACAATTTAAGATTCAGCTGTAGTGATGTATCAAACTATGGCAGAATGACAATTCCACTTTAGAAACATTCAATTGTGCATAGTGTTGAAGGACAACATAATTTATTTTGATTCCGTATGCATTTACTGTGAAAAAAGGAACATGTGTTCATATTACTGTTTATGTGCATTTCTCCCCCTGAAAGCGTCAATTTTGACGGTCTAATGTAACGAATGTCATTATTTAAGATTCAGCTGTAGTGATGTGTCAAACTATGTCAGAATGATAATTCCACTTTAGAAACATTCAATTGTGCATAGTGTTGAAGGACAACATAATTTATTTTGATTCCGTATGCATTTACTGTGAAAAAAGGAACATGTGTTCATATTACTGTTTATGTGTTTTTCTCGCTTTGAAGCGTCAATTTTGACGGTCTAATGCAGCGAAAGTCACTATTTAAGATTCAGCTGTAGTGATGTGTCAAACTATGTTAGAATAACAATTCCACTTTAGAAACATTCAATTGTGCATAGTGTTGAAGGACAACATAATTTATTTTGATTCCGTATGCATTTACTGTGAAAAATGAACATGTGTTCATATTATCTTATTATTTGTTTTTCTCGATCTGAAGCGTCAATTTTGACGTTCTAATGCAGCGAAAGTCACAATTTAAGATTCAGCTGTAGTGATGTATCAAACTATGGCAGAATGACAATTCCACTTTAGAAACATTCAATTGTGCATAGTGTTGAAGGACAACATAATTTATTTTGATTCCGTATGCATTTACTGTGAAAAAAGCAACATGTGTTCATATTGCTCTTTATGTGCATTTCTCCCCTTGAAAGCGTCAATTTTGACGGTCTAATGCAGCGAATGTCATTATTTAAGATTTAGCTGTAGTGATGTGTCAAACTATGTTAGAATGACAATTCCAGTTTAGAAACATTCAATTTTGCATAGTGTTGAAGGACAACATAGTTTATTTTGATTCCGTATGCATTTACTGTGAAAAAAGGAACATGTGTTCATATTATCCTATTATGTGTTTTTCTCGCTCTGAAGCGTCAATTTTGACGGTCTAATGTAACGAATGTCATTATTTAAGATTCAGCTGTAGTGATGTGTCAAACTATGTTAGAATAACAATTCCACTTTAGAAACATTCAATTTTGCATAGTGTTGAAGGACAACATAATTTATTTTGATTCCGTATGTATTTACTGTGAAAAAAGGAACATGTGTTCATATTATCTTATTATGTGTTTTTCTCGCTTTGAAGCGTCAATTTTGACGGTCTAATGTAACGAATGTCATTATTTAAGATTCAGCTGTAGTGATGTGTCAAACTATGTTAGAATAACAGTTCCACTTTAGAAAGATTCAATTTTGCATAGTGTTGAAGGACAACATAATTTATTTTGATTCCGTATGTATTTACTGTGAAAAAAGGAACATGTGTTCATATTATCTTATTATGTGTTTTTCTCGCTTTGTAGCGTCAATTTTGACGGTCTAATGCAGCGAAAGTCACTATTTAAGATTCAGCTGTGGTGATGTATCAAACTATGTTAGAATGACAATTCCACTTTAGAAACATTCATTTATGCATATTATTGAAGGACAACATAGTTTATTTTGATTACGTATGTATTTACTGTGAAAAAAGGAACATGTGTTCATATTATTGTTTATGTGTTTTTCTCGCTTTGAAGCGTCAATTTTGACGGTCTAATGTAACGAATGTCATTATTTAAGATTCAGCTGTAGTGATGTGTCAAACTATGTTAGAATAACAATTCCACTTTAGAAACATTCATTTATGCATATTATTGAAGGACAACATAGTTTATTTTGATTCTGTATGCAGTTACTGTGAAAACAACCACGTGTTCATATTGTCTCATTATGTGTTTTTCTGGCTCTGAAAGCGTCAATTTTGACGGTCTAATGCAGCGAAAGTCACTATTTAAGATTCAGCTGTGGTGATGTATCAAACTATGTTAGAATGACAATTCCACTTTAGAAACATTCATTTATGCCTATTATTGAAGGACAACATAGTTTATTTTGATTCTGTATGCAGTTACTGTGAAAACAACCACGTGTTCATATTGTCTCATTATGTGTTTTTCTGGCTCTGAAAGCGTTAATTTTGACGGTCTAATGCAGCGAACGTCATTATTTAAGATTCAGCTGTAGTGATGTGTCAAACTATGTTAAAATAACAATTCCACTTTAGAAACATTCAATTGTGCATAGTGTTGAAGGACAACATAGTTTATTTTGATTCCGTATGCATTTACTGTGAAAAAAAGAACATGTGTTCATATTGCTCTTTATGTGCATTTCTCCCCTTGAAAGCGTCAATTTTGACGGTCTAATGCAGCGAAAGTCACTATTTAAGATTCAACTGTGGTGATGTATCAAACTATGTTAGAATAACAATTCCACTTTAGAAACATTCACTTGTGCATAGTGTTGAAGGACAACATAATTTATTTTGATTCCGTCTGCATTTACTGTGAAAAAAGGTACATGTGTTCATATTGCTCTTTATGTGCATTACTCGCTCTGAAGCGTCAATTTTGACGGTCTAATGCAGCGAAAGTCACTATTTAAGATTCAGCTGTAGTGATGTATCAAACTATGTCAGAATGACAATTCCACTTTAGAAACATTCAATTTTGCATAGTGTTGAAGGACAACATAATTTATTTTGATTCCGTATGTATTTACTATGAAAAAAGGAACATGTGTTCATATTACTGTTTATGTGTTTTTCTCGCTTTGAAGCGTCAATTTTGACGGTCTAATGTAACGAATGTCATTATTTAAGATTCAGCTGTAGTGATGTGTCAAACTATGTTAGAATAACAATTCCACTTTAGAAAGATTCAATTTTGCATAGTGTTGAAGGACAACATAATTTATTTTGATTCCGTATGTATTTACTGTGAAAAAAGGAACATGTGTTCATATTATCTTATGTGTTTTTCTCGCTTTGAAGCGTCAATTTTGACGGTCTAATGCAGCGAAAGTCACTATTTAAGATTCGGCTGTAGTGATATATCAAACTATGTTAGAATGACAATTCCACTTTAGAAACATTCATTTATGCATATTATTGAAGGACAACATAGTTTATTTTGATTCTGTATGCAGTTACTGTGAAAACAACCACGTGTTCATATTGTCTCATTATGTGTTTTTCTGGCTCTGAAAGCGTCAATTTTGACGGTCTAATGCAGCGAATGTCACTATTTAAGATTCAGCTGTAGTGATGTGTCAAACTATGTTAGAATAACAATTCCACTTTAGAAACATTCACTTGTGCATAGTGTTGAAGGACAACATAATTTATTTTGATTCCGTCTGCATTTACTGTGAAAAAAGGAACATGTGTTCATATTGCTCTTTATGTGCATTTCTCGCTCTGAAGCGTCAATTTTGACGGTCTAATGTAACGAATGTCATTATTTAAGATTCAGCTGTAGTGATGTGTCAAACTATGTTAGAATAACAATTCCAGTTTAGAAACATTCAATTTTGCATAGTGTTGAAGGACAACATAGTTTATTTTGATTCCGTATGCATTTACTGTGAAAAAAGGAACATGTGTTCATATTGCTCTTTATGTGCATTTCTCCCTCTGAAAGCGTCAATTTTGACGGTCTAATGTAACGAATGTCATTATTTAAGATTCAGCTGTAGTGATGTGTCAAACTATGTTAGAATAACAATTCCACTTTAGAAACATTCAATTTTGCATAGTGTTGAAGGACAACATAGTTTATTTTGATTCCGTATGCATTTACTGTGAACAAAAGAACATGTGTTCATATTGCTCTTTATGTGCATTTCTCCCCTTGAAAGCGTCAATTTTGACGGTCTAATGCAGCGAAAGTCACTATTTAAGATTCAGCTGTAGTGATGTATCAAATTATGTCAGAATGACAATTCCACTTTAGAAACATTCACTTGTGCATAGTGTTGAAGGACAACATAGTTTATTTTGATTCCGTATGCATTTACTGTGAAAAAAGGAACATGTGTTCATATTATCCTATTATGTGTTTTTCTCGCTCTGAAGCGTCAATTTTGACGGTCTAATGCAGCGAAAGTCACTATTTAAGATTCAGCTGTGGTGATGTATCAAACTATGTTAGAATGACAATTCCACTTTAGAAACATTCATTTATGCATATTATTGAAGGACAACATAGTTTATTTTGATTCTGTATGCAGTTACTGTGAAAACAACCACGTGTTCATATTGTCTCATTATGTGTTTTTCTGGCTCTGAAAGCGTCAATTTTGACGGTCTAATGCAGCGAATGTCACTATTTAAGATTCAGCTGTAGTGATGTGTCAAACTATGTTAGAATAACAATTCCACTTTAGAAACATTCAATTTTGCATAGTGTTGAAGGACAACATAATTTATTTTGATTCCGTATGTATTTACTGTGAAAAAAGGAACATGTGTTCATATTGCTCTTTATGTGCATTTCTCCCTCTGAAAGCGTCAATTTTGACGGTCTAATGTAACGAATGGCATTATTTAAGATTCAGCTGTAGTGATGTGTCAAACTATGTTAGAATAACAATTCCACTTTAGAAAGATTCAATTTTGCATAGTGTTGAAGGACAACATAATTTATTTTGATTCCGTATGTATTTACTGTGAAAAAAGGAACATGTGTTCATATTACTGTTTATGTGTTTTTCTCCCCCTGAAAGCGTTAATTTTGACGGTCTGATGCAGCGAATGTCACTATTTAAGATTCAACTGTGGTGATATATCAAACTATGTTAGAATGACAATTCCACTTTAGAAACATTCATTTATGCATATTATTGAAGGACAACATAGTTTATTTTGATTCTGTATGCAGTTACTGTGAAAACAACCACGTGTTCATATTGTCTCATTATGTGTTTTTCTGGCTCTGAAAGCGTCAATTTTGACGGTCTAATGCAGCGAATGTCACTATTTAAGATTCAGCTGTAGTGATGTGTCAAACTATGTTAGAATAACAATTCCACTTTAGAAACATTCAATTGTGCATAGTGTTGAAGGACAACGTAATTTATTTTGATTCCGTATGCATTTACTGTGAAAAATGAACATGTGTTCATATTATCTTATTATTTGTTTTTCTCGATCTGAAGCGTCAATTTTGACGTTCTAATGCAGCGAAAGTCACAATTTAAGATTCAGCTGTAGTGATGTATCAAACTATGGCAGAATGACAATTCCACTTTAGAAACATTCAATTGTGCATAGTGTTGAAGGACAACATAATTTATTTTGATTCCGTATGCATTTACTGTGAAAAAAGGAACATGTGTTCATATTACTGTTTATGTGCATTTCTCCCCCTGAAAGCGTCAATTTTGACGGTCTAATGTAACGAATGTCATTATTTAAGATTCAGCTGTAGTGATGTGTCAAACTATGTTAGAATAACAATTCCACTTTAGAAACATTCAATTTTGCATAGTGTTGAAGGACAACATAATTTATTTTGATTCCGTATGTATTTACTGTGAAAAAAGGAACATGTGTTCATATTATCTTATTATGTGTTTTTCTCGCTTTGAAGCGTCAATTTTGACGGTCTAATGTAACGAATGTCATTATTTAAGATTCAGCTGTAGTGATGTGTCAAACTATGTTAGAATAACAGTTCCACTTTAGAAAGATTCAATTTTGCATAGTGTTGAAGGACAACATAATTTATTTTGATTCCGTATGTATTTACTGTGAAAAAAGGAACATGTGTTCATATTATCTTATTATGTGTTTTTCTCGCTTTGTAGCGTCAATTTTGACGGTCTAATGCAGCGAAAGTCACTATTTAAGATTCAGCTGTGGTGATGTATCAAACTATGTTAGAATGACAATTCCACTTTAGAAACATTCATTTATGCATATTATTGAAGGACAACATAGTTTATTTTGATTACGTATGTATTTACTGTGAAAAAAGGAACATGTGTTCATATTACTGTTTATGTGTTTTTCTCGCTTTGAAGCGTCAATTTTGACGGTCTAATGTAACGAATGTCATTATTTAAGATTCAGCTGTAGTGATGTGTCAAACTATGTTAGAATAACAATTCCACTTTAGAAACATTCATTTATGCATATTATTGAAGGACAACATAGTTTATTTTGATTCTGTATGCAGTTACTGTGAAAACAACCACGTGTTCATATTGTCTCATTATGTGTTTTTCTGGCTCTGAAAGCGTCAATTTTGACGGTCTAATGCAGCGAAAGTCACTATTTAAGATTCAGCTGTGGTGATGTATCAAACTATGTTAGAATGACAATTCCACTTTAGAAACATTCATTTATGCCTATTATTGAAGGACAACATAGTTTATTTTGATTCTGTATGCAGTTACTGTGAAAACAACCACGTGTTCATATTGTCTCATTATGTGTTTTTCTGGCTCTGAAAGCGTTAATTTTGACGGTCTAATGCAGCGAACGTCATTATTTAAGATTCAGCTGTAGTGATGTGTCAAACTATGTTAAAATAACAATTCCACTTTAGAAACATTCAATTGTGCATAGTGTTGAAGGACAACATAGTTTATTTTGATTCCGTATGCATTTACTGTGAAAAAAAGAACATGTGTTCATATTGCTCTTTATGTGCATTTCTCCCCTTGAAAGCGTCAATTTTGACGGTCTAATGCAGCGAAAGTCACTATTTAAGATTCAACTGTGGTGATGTATCAAACTATGTTAGAATAACAATTCCACTTTAGAAACATTCACTTGTGCATAGTGTTGAAGGACAACATAATTTATTTTGATTCCGTCTGCATTTACTGTGAAAAAAGGTACATGTGTTCATATTGCTCTTTATGTGCATTACTCGCTCTGAAGCGTCAATTTTGACGGTCTAATGCAGCGAAAGTCACTATTTAAGATTCAGCTGTAGTGATGTATCAAACTATGTCAGAATGACAATTCCACTTTAGAAACATTCAATTTTGCATAGTGTTGAAGGACAACATAATTTATTTTGATTCCGTATGTATTTACTATGAAAAAAGGAACATGTGTTCATATTACTGTTTATGTGTTTTTCTCGCTTTGAAGCGTCAATTTTGACGGTCTAATGTAACGAATGTCATTATTTAAGATTCAGCTGTAGTGATGTGTCAAACTATGTTAGAATAACAATTCCACTTTAGAAAGATTCAATTTTGCATAGTGTTGAAGGACAACATAATTTATTTTGATTCCGTATGTATTTACTGTGAAAAAAGGAACATGTGTTCATATTATCTTATGTGTTTTTCTCGCTTTGAAGCGTCAATTTTGACGGTCTAATGCAGCGAAAGTCACTATTTAAGATTCGGCTGTAGTGATATATCAAACTATGTTAGAATGACAATTCCACTTTAGAAACATTCATTTATGCATATTATTGAAGGACAACATAGTTTATTTTGATTCTGTATGCAGTTACTGTGAAAACAACCACGTGTTCATATTGTCTCATTATGTGTTTTTCTGGCTCTGAAAGCGTCAATTTTGACGGTCTAATGCAGCGAATGTCACTATTTAAGATTCAGCTGTAGTGATGTGTCAAACTATGTTAGAATAACAATTCCACTTTAGAAACATTCACTTGTGCATAGTGTTGAAGGACAACATAATTTATTTTGATTCCGTCTGCATTTACTGTGAAAAAAGGAACATGTGTTCATATTGCTCTTTATGTGCATTTCTCGCTCTGAAGCGTCAATTTTGACGGTCTAATGTAACGAATGTCATTATTTAAGATTCAGCTGTAGTGATGTGTCAAACTATGTTAGAATAACAATTCCAGTTTAGAAACATTCAATTTTGCATAGTGTTGAAGGACAACATAGTTTATTTTGATTCCGTATGCATTTACTGTGAAAAAAGGAACATGTGTTCATATTGCTCTTTATGTGCATTTCTCCCTCTGAAAGCGTCAATTTTGACGGTCTAATGTAACGAATGTCATTATTTAAGATTCAGCTGTAGTGATGTGTCAAACTATGTTAGAATAACAATTCCACTTTAGAAACATTCAATTTTGCATAGTGTTGAAGGACAACATAGTTTATTTTGATTCCGTATGCATTTACTGTGAACAAAAGAACATGTGTTCATATTGCTCTTTATGTGCATTTCTCCCCTTGAAAGCGTCAATTTTGACGGTCTAATGCAGCGAAAGTCACTATTTAAGATTCAGCTGTAGTGATGTATCAAATTATGTCAGAATGACAATTCCACTTTAGAAACATTCACTTGTGCATAGTGTTGAAGGACAACATAGTTTATTTTGATTCCGTATGCATTTACTGTGAAAAAAGGAACATGTGTTCATATTATCCTATTATGTGTTTTTCTCGCTCTGAAGCGTCAATTTTGACGGTCTAATGCAGCGAAAGTCACTATTTAAGATTCAGCTGTGGTGATGTATCAAACTATGTTAGAATGACAATTCCACTTTAGAAACATTCATTTATGCATATTATTGAAGGACAACATAGTTTATTTTGATTCTGTATGCAGTTACTGTGAAAACAACCACGTGTTCATATTGTCTCATTATGTGTTTTTCTGGCTCTGAAAGCGTCAATTTTGACGGTCTAATGCAGCGAATGTCACTATTTAAGATTCAGCTGTAGTGATGTGTCAAACTATGTTAGAATAACAATTCCACTTTAGAAACATTCAATTTTGCATAGTGTTGAAGGACAACATAATTTATTTTGATTCCGTATGTATTTACTGTGAAAAAAGGAACATGTGTTCATATTGCTCTTTATGTGCATTTCTCCCTCTGAAAGCGTCAATTTTGACGGTCTAATGTAACGAATGGCATTATTTAAGATTCAGCTGTAGTGATGTGTCAAACTATGTTAGAATAACAATTCCACTTTAGAAAGATTCAATTTTGCATAGTGTTGAAGGACAACATAATTTATTTTGATTCCGTATGTATTTACTGTGAAAAAAGGAACATGTGTTCATATTACTGTTTATGTGTTTTTCTCCCCCTGAAAGCGTTAATTTTGACGGTCTGATGCAGCGAATGTCACTATTTAAGATTCAACTGTGGTGATATATCAAACTATGTTAGAATGACAATTCCACTTTAGAAACATTCATTTATGCATATTATTGAAGGACAACATAGTTTATTTTGATTCTGTATGCAGTTACTGTGAAAACAACCACGTGTTCATATTGTCTCATTATGTGTTTTTCTGGCTCTGAAAGCGTCAATTTTGACGGTCTAATGCAGCGAATGTCACTATTTAAGATTCAGCTGTAGTGATGTGTCAAACTATGTTAGAATAACAATTCCACTTTAGAAACATTCAATTGTGCATAGTGTTGAAGGACAACGTAATTTATTTTGATTCCGTATGCATTTACTGTGAAAAATGAACATGTGTTCATATTATCTTATTATTTGTTTTTCTCGATCTGAAGCGTCAATTTTGACGTTCTAATGCAGCGAAAGTCACAATTTAAGATTCAGCTGTAGTGATGTATCAAACTATGGCAGAATGACAATTCCACTTTAGAAACATTCAATTGTGCATAGTGTTGAAGGACAACATAATTTATTTTGATTCCGTATGCATTTACTGTGAAAAAAGGAACATGTGTTCATATTACTGTTTATGTGCATTTCTCCCCCTGAAAGCGTCAATTTTGACGGTCTAATGTAACGAATGTCATTATTTAAGATTCAGCTGTAGTGATGTGTCAAACTATGTCAGAATGATAATTCCACTTTAGAAACATTCAATTTTGCATAGTGTTGAAGGACAACATAGTTTATTTTGATTCCGTATGCATTTACTGTGAAAAAAGGAACATGTGTTCATATTACTGTTTATGTGTTTTTCTCGCTTTGAAGCGTCAATTTTGACGGTCTAATGCAGCGAAAGTCACTATTTAAGATTCAGCTGTAGTGATGTGTCAAACTATGTTAGAATAACAATTCCACTTTAGAAACATTCAATTGTGCATAGTGTTGAAGGACAACATAATTTATTTTGATTCCGTATGCATTTACTGTGAAAAATGAACATGTGTTCATATTATCTTATTATTTGTTTTTCTCGATCTGAAGCGTCAATTTTGACGTTCTAATGCAGCGAAAGTCACAATTTAAGATTCAGCTGTAGTGATGTATCAAACTATGGCAGAATGACAATTCCACTTTAGAAACATTCAATTGTGCATAGTGTTGAAGGACAACATAATTTATTTTGATTCCGTATGCATTTACTGTGAAAAAAGCAACATGTGTTCATATTGCTCTTTATGTGCATTTCTCCCCTTGAAAGCGTCAATTTTGACGGTCTAATGCAGCGAATGTCATTATTTAAGATTTAGCTGTAGTGATGTGTCAAACTATGTTAGAATGACAATTCCAGTTTAGAAACATTCAATTTTGCATAGTGTTGAAGGACAACATAGTTTATTTTGATTCCGTATGCATTTACTGTGAAAAAAGGAACATGTGTTCATATTATCCTATTATGTGTTTTTCTCGCTCTGAAGCGTCAATTTTGACGGTCTAATGTAACGAATGTCATTATTTAAGATTCAGCTGTAGTGATGTGTCAAACTATGTTAGAATAACAATTCCACTTTAGAAACATTCAATTTTGCATAGTGTTGAAGGACAACATAATTTATTTTGATTCCGTATGTATTTACTGTGAAAAAAGGAACATGTGTTCATATTATCTTATTATGTGTTTTTCTCGCTTTGAAGCGTCAATTTTGACGGTCTAATGCAGCGAAAGTCACTATTTAAGATTCAGCTGTGGTGATGTATCAAACTATGTTAGAATGACAATTCCACTTTAGAAACATTCATTTATGCATATTATTGAAGGACAACATAGTTTATTTTGATTACGTATGTATTTACTGTGAAAAAAGGAACATGTGTTCATATTACTGTTTATGTGTTTTTCTCGCTTTGAAGCGTCAATTTTGACGGTCTAATGTAACGAATGTCATTATTTAAGATTCAGCTGTAGTGATGTGTCAAACTATGTTAGAATAACAATTCCACTTTAGAAACATTCATTTATGCATATTATTGAAGGACAACATAGTTTATTTTGATTCTGTATGCAGTTACTGTGAAAACAACCACGTGTTCATATTGTCTCATTATGTGTTTTTCTGGCTCTGAAAGCGTCAATTTTGACGGTCTAATGCAGCGAAAGTCACTATTTAAGATTCAGCTGTGGTGATGTATCAAACTATGTTAGAATGACAATTCCACTTTAGAAACATTCATTTATGCCTATTATTGAAGGACAACATAGTTTATTTTGATTCTGTATGCAGTTACTGTGAAAACAACCACGTGTTCATATTGTCTCATTATGTGTTTTTCTGGCTCTGAAAGCGTTAATTTTGACGGTCTAATGCAGCGAACGTCATTATTTAAGATTCAGCTGTAGTGATGTGTCAAACTATGTTAAAATAACAATTCCACTTTAGAAACATTCAATTGTGCATAGTGTTGAAGGACAACATAGTTTATTTTGATTCCGTATGCATTTACTGTGAAAAAAGGAACATGTGTTCATATTACTGTTTATGTGCATTTCTCCCCCTGAAAGCGTCAATTTTGACGGTCTAATGAAGCAAAAGTCACTATTTAAGATTCAGCTGTAGTGATGTATCAAACTATGTCAGAATGACAATTCCACTTTAGAAACATTCAATTTTGCATAGTGTTGAAGGACAACATAGTTTATTTTGATTCCGTATGCATTTACTGTGAAAAAAGGAACATGTGTTCATATTACTGTTTATGTGTTTTTCTCGCTTTGAAGCGTCAATTTTGACGGTCTAATGCAGCGAAAGTCACTATTTAAGATTCAGCTGTAGTGATGTATCAAACTATGTCAGAATGACAATTCCACTTTAGAAACATTCAATTGTGCATAGTGTTGAAGGACAACATAATTTATTTTGATTCCGTCTGCATTTACTGTGAACAAAGGAACATGTGTTCATATTGCTCTTTATGTGCATTTCTCCCTCTGAAAGCGTCAATTTTGACGGTCTAATGTAACGAATGTCATTATTTAAGATTCAGCTCTAGTGATGTGTCAAACTATGTTAAAATAACAATTCCACTTTAGAAACATTCAATTGTGCATAGTGTTGAAGGACAACATAATTTATTTTGATTCCGTATGCATTTACTGTGAAAAAAGGAACATGTGTTCATATTACTGTTTATGTGCATTTCTCCCCCTGAAAGCGTCAATTTTGACGGTCTAATGTAACGAATGTCATTATTTAAGATTCAGCTGTAGTGATGTGTCAAACTATGTCAGAATGATAATTCCACTTTAGAAACATTCAATTGTGCATAGTGTTGAAGGACAACATAGTTTATTTTGATTCCGTATGCATTTACTGTGAAAAAAGGAACATGTGTTCATATTACTGTTTATATGCTTTTCTCGCTCTGTAGCGTCAATTTTGACGGTCTAATGCAGCAAAAGTCACTATTTAAGATTCAGCTGTAGTGATGTGTCAAACTATGTTAAAATAACAATTCCACTTTAGAAACATTCAATTGTGCATAGTGTTGAAGGACAACATAATTTATTTTGATTCCGTATGCATTTACTGTGAAAAAAGGAACATGTGTTCATATTACTGTTTATGTGCATTTCTCCCCCTGAAAGCGTCAATTTTGACGGTCTAATGTAACGAATGTCATTATTTAAGATTCAGCTGTAGTGATGTGTCAAACTATGTCAGAATGATAATTCCACTTTAGAAACATTCAATTGTGCATAGTGTTGAAGGACAACATAATTTATTTTGATTCCGTATGTATTTACTATGAAAAAAGGAACATGTGTTCATATTACTGTTTATGTGTTTTTCTCGCTTTGAAGCGTCAATTTTGACGGTCTAATGTAACGAATGTCATTATTTAAGATTCAGCTGTAGTGATGTGTCAAACTATGTTAGAATAACAATTCCACTTTAGAAAGATTCAATTTTGCATAGTGTTGAAGGACAACATAATTTATTTTGATTCCGTATGTATTTACTGTGAAAAAAGGAACATGTGTTCATATTACTGTTTATGTGTTTTTCTCCCCCTGAAAGCGTTAATTTTGACGGTCTGATGCAGCGAATGTCACTATTTAAGATTCAACTGTGGTGATATATCAAACTATGTTAGAATGACAATTCCACTTTAGAAACATTCATTTATGCATATTATTGAAGGACAACATAGTTTATTTTGATTCTGTATGCAGTTACTGTGAAAACAACCACGTGTTCATATTGTCTCATTATGTGTTTTTCTGGCTCTGAAAGCGTCAATTTTGACGGTCTAATGCAGCGAATGTCACTATTTAAGATTCAGCTGTAGTGATGTGTCAAACTATGTTAGAATAACAATTCCACTTTAGAAACATTCAATTGTGCATAGTGTTGAAGGACAACGTAATTTATTTTGATTCCGTATGCATTTACTGTGAAAAATGAACATGTGTTCATATTATCTTATTATTTGTTTTTCTCGATCTGAAGCGTCAATTTTGACGTTCTAATGCAGCGAAAGTCACAATTTAAGATTCAGCTGTAGTGATGTATCAAACTATGGCAGAATGACAATTCCACTTTAGAAACATTCAATTGTGCATAGTGTTGAAGGACAACATAATTTATTTTGATTCCGTATGCATTTACTGTGAAAAAAGGAACATGTGTTCATATTACTGTTTATGTGCATTTCTCCCCCTGAAAGCGTCAATTTTGACGGTCTAATGTAACGAATGTCATTATTTAAGATTCAGCTGTAGTGATGTGTCAAACTATGTCAGAATGATAATTCCACTTTAGAAACATTCAATTTTGCATAGTGTTGAAGGACAACATAGTTTATTTTGATTCCGTATGCATTTACTGTGAAAAAAGGAACATGTGTTCATATTACTGTTTATGTGTTTTTCTCGCTTTGAAGCGTCAATTTTGACGGTCTAATGCAGCGAAAGTCACTATTTAAGATTCAGCTGTAGTGATGTGTCAAACTATGTTAGAATAACAATTCCACTTTAGAAACATTCAATTGTGCATAGTGTTGAAGGACAACATAATTTATTTTGATTCCGTATGCATTTACTGTGAAAAATGAACATGTGTTCATATTATCTTATTATTTGTTTTTCTCGATCTGAAGCGTCAATTTTGACGTTCTAATGCAGCGAAAGTCACAATTTAAGATTCAGCTGTAGTGATGTATCAAACTATGGCAGAATGACAATTCCACTTTAGAAACATTCAATTGTGCATAGTGTTGAAGGACAACATAATTTATTTTGATTCCGTATGCATTTACTGTGAAAAAAGCAACATGTGTTCATATTGCTCTTTATGTGCATTTCTCCCCTTGAAAGCGTCAATTTTGACGGTCTAATGCAGCGAATGTCATTATTTAAGATTTAGCTGTAGTGATGTGTCAAACTATGTTAGAATGACAATTCCAGTTTAGAAACATTCAATTTTGCATAGTGTTGAAGGACAACATAGTTTATTTTGATTCCGTATGCATTTACTGTGAAAAAAGGAACATGTGTTCATATTATCCTATTATGTGTTTTTCTCGCTCTGAAGCGTCAATTTTGACGGTCTAATGTAACGAATGTCATTATTTAAGATTCAGCTGTAGTGATGTGTCAAACTATGTTAGAATAACAATTCCACTTTAGAAACATTCAATTTTGCATAGTGTTGAAGGACAACATAATTTATTTTGATTCCGTATGTATTTACTGTGAAAAAAGGAACATGTGTTCATATTATCTTATTATGTGTTTTTCTCGCTTTGAAGCGTCAATTTTGACGGTCTAATGCAGCGAAAGTCACTATTTAAGATTCAGCTGTGGTGATGTATCAAACTATGTTAGAATGACAATTCCACTTTAGAAACATTCATTTATGCATATTATTGAAGGACAACATAGTTTATTTTGATTACGTATGTATTTACTGTGAAAAAAGGAACATGTGTTCATATTACTGTTTATGTGTTTTTCTCGCTTTGAAGCGTCAATTTTGACGGTCTAATGTAACGAATGTCATTATTTAAGATTCAGCTGTAGTGATGTGTCAAACTATGTTAGAATAACAATTCCACTTTAGAAACATTCATTTATGCATATTATTGAAGGACAACATAGTTTATTTTGATTCTGTATGCAGTTACTGTGAAAACAACCACGTGTTCATATTGTCTCATTATGTGTTTTTCTGGCTCTGAAAGCGTCAATTTTGACGGTCTAATGCAGCGAAAGTCACTATTTAAGATTCAGCTGTGGTGATGTATCAAACTATGTTAGAATGACAATTCCACTTTAGAAACATTCATTTATGCCTATTATTGAAGGACAACATAGTTTATTTTGATTCTGTATGCAGTTACTGTGAAAACAACCACGTGTTCATATTGTCTCATTATGTGTTTTTCTGGCTCTGAAAGCGTTAATTTTGACGGTCTAATGCAGCGAACGTCATTATTTAAGATTCAGCTGTAGTGATGTGTCAAACTATGTTAAAATAACAATTCCACTTTAGAAACATTCAATTGTGCATAGTGTTGAAGGACAACATAGTTTATTTTGATTCCGTATGCATTTACTGTGAAAAAAGGAACATGTGTTCATATTACTGTTTATGTGCATTTCTCCCCCTGAAAGCGTCAATTTTGACGGTCTAATGAAGCAAAAGTCACTATTTAAGATTCAGCTGTAGTGATGTATCAAACTATGTCAGAATGACAATTCCACTTTAGAAACATTCAATTTTGCATAGTGTTGAAGGACAACATAGTTTATTTTGATTCCGTATGCATTTACTGTGAAAAAAGGAACATGTGTTCATATTACTGTTTATGTGTTTTTCTCGCTTTGAAGCGTCAATTTTGACGGTCTAATGCAGCGAAAGTCACTATTTAAGATTCAGCTGTAGTGATGTATCAAACTATGTCAGAATGACAATTCCACTTTAGAAACATTCAATTGTGCATAGTGTTGAAGGACAACATAATTTATTTTGATTCCGTCTGCATTTACTGTGAACAAAGGAACATGTGTTCATATTGCTCTTTATGTGCATTTCTCCCTCTGAAAGCGTCAATTTTGACGGTCTAATGTAACGAATGTCATTATTTAAGATTCAGCTCTAGTGATGTGTCAAACTATGTTAAAATAACAATTCCACTTTAGAAACATTCAATTGTGCATAGTGTTGAAGGACAACATAATTTATTTTGATTCCGTATGCATTTACTGTGAAAAAAGGAACATGTGTTCATATTACTGTTTATGTGCATTTCTCCCCCTGAAAGCGTCAATTTTGACGGTCTAATGTAACGAATGTCATTATTTAAGATTCAGCTGTAGTGATGTGTCAAACTATGTCAGAATGATAATTCCACTTTAGAAACATTCAATTGTGCATAGTGTTGAAGGACAACATAGTTTATTTTGATTCCGTATGCATTTACTGTGAAAAAAGGAACATGTGTTCATATTACTGTTTATATGCTTTTCTCGCTCTGTAGCGTCAATTTTGACGGTCTAATGCAGCAAAAGTCACTATTTAAGATTCAGCTGTAGTGATGTGTCAAACTATGTTAAAATAACAATTCCACTTTAGAAACATTCAATTGTGCATAGTGTTGAAGGACAACATAATTTATTTTGATTCCGTATGCATTTACTGTGAAAAAAGGAACATGTGTTCATATTACTGTTTATGTGCATTTCTCCCCCTGAAAGCGTCAATTTTGACGGTCTAATGTAACGAATGTCATTATTTAAGATTCAGCTGTAGTGATGTGTCAAACTATGTCAGAATGATAATTCCACTTTAGAAACATTCAATTGTGCATAGTGTTGAAGGACAACATAATTTATTTTGATTCCGTATGTATTTACTATGAAAAAAGGAACATGTGTTCATATTACTGTTTATGTGTTTTTCTCGCTTTGAAGCGTCAATTTTGACGGTCTAATGTAACGAATGTCATTATTTAAGATTCAGCTGTAGTGATGTGTCAAACTATGTTAGAATAACAATTCCACTTTAGAAAGATTCAATTTTGCATAGTGTTGAAGGACAACATAATTTATTTTGATTCCGTATGTATTTACTGTGAAAAAAGGAACATGTGTTCATATTACTGTTTATGTGTTTTTCTCCCCCTGAAAGCGTTAATTTTGACGGTCTGATGCAGCGAATGTCACTATTTAAGATTCAACTGTGGTGATATATCAAACTATGTTAGAATGACAATTCCACTTTAGAAACATTCATTTATGCATATTATTGAAGGACAACATAGTTTATTTTGATTCTGTATGCAGTTACTGTGAAAACAACCACGTGTTCATATTGTCTCATTATGTGTTTTTCTGGCTCTGAAAGCGTCAATTTTGACGGTCTAATGCAGCGAATGTCACTATTTAAGATTCAGCTGTAGTGATGTGTCAAACTATGTTAGAATAACAATTCCACTTTAGAAACATTCAATTGTGCATAGTGTTGAAGGACAACGTAATTTATTTTGATTCCGTATGCATTTACTGTGAAAAATGAACATGTGTTCATATTATCTTATTATTTGTTTTTCTCGATCTGAAGCGTCAATTTTGACGTTCTAATGCAGCGAAAGTCACAATTTAAGATTCAGCTGTAGTGATGTATCAAACTATGGCAGAATGACAATTCCACTTTAGAAACATTCAATTGTGCATAGTGTTGAAGGACAACATAATTTATTTTGATTCCGTATGCATTTACTGTGAAAAAAGGAACATGTGTTCATATTACTGTTTATGTGCATTTCTCCCCCTGAAAGCGTCAATTTTGACGGTCTAATGTAACGAATGTCATTATTTAAGATTCAGCTGTAGTGATGTGTCAAACTATGTCAGAATGATAATTCCACTTTAGAAACATTCAATTTTGCATAGTGTTGAAGGACAACATAGTTTATTTTGATTCCGTATGCATTTACTGTGAAAAAAGGAACATGTGTTCATATTACTGTTTATGTGTTTTTCTCGCTTTGAAGCGTCAATTTTGACGGTCTAATGCAGCGAAAGTCACTATTTAAGATTCAGCTGTAGTGATGTGTCAAACTATGTTAGAATAACAATTCCACTTTAGAAACATTCAATTGTGCATAGTGTTGAAGGACAACATAATTTATTTTGATTCCGTATGCATTTACTGTGAAAAATGAACATGTGTTCATATTATCTTATTATTTGTTTTTCTCGATCTGAAGCGTCAATTTTGACGTTCTAATGCAGCGAAAGTCACAATTTAAGATTCAGCTGTAGTGATGTATCAAACTATGGCAGAATGACAATTCCACTTTAGAAACATTCAATTGTGCATAGTGTTGAAGGACAACATAATTTATTTTGATTCCGTATGCATTTACTGTGAAAAAAGCAACATGTGTTCATATTGCTCTTTATGTGCATTTCTCCCCTTGAAAGCGTCAATTTTGACGGTCTAATGCAGCGAATGTCATTATTTAAGATTTAGCTGTAGTGATGTGTCAAACTATGTTAGAATGACAATTCCAGTTTAGAAACATTCAATTTTGCATAGTGTTGAAGGACAACATAGTTTATTTTGATTCCGTATGCATTTACTGTGAAAAAAGGAACATGTGTTCATATTATCCTATTATGTGTTTTTCTCGCTCTGAAGCGTCAATTTTGACGGTCTAATGTAACGAATGTCATTATTTAAGATTCAGCTGTAGTGATGTGTCAAACTATGTTAGAATAACAATTCCACTTTAGAAACATTCAATTTTGCATAGTGTTGAAGGACAACATAATTTATTTTGATTCCGTATGTATTTACTGTGAAAAAAGGAACATGTGTTCATATTATCTTATTATGTGTTTTTCTCGCTTTGAAGCGTCAATTTTGACGGTCTAATGCAGCGAAAGTCACTATTTAAGATTCAGCTGTGGTGATGTATCAAACTATGTTAGAATGACAATTCCACTTTAGAAACATTCATTTATGCATATTATTGAAGGACAACATAGTTTATTTTGATTACGTATGTATTTACTGTGAAAAAAGGAACATGTGTTCATATTACTGTTTATGTGTTTTTCTCGCTTTGAAGCGTCAATTTTGACGGTCTAATGTAACGAATGTCATTATTTAAGATTCAGCTGTAGTGATGTGTCAAACTATGTTAGAATAACAATTCCACTTTAGAAACATTCATTTATGCATATTATTGAAGGACAACATAGTTTATTTTGATTCTGTATGCAGTTACTGTGAAAACAACCACGTGTTCATATTGTCTCATTATGTGTTTTTCTGGCTCTGAAAGCGTCAATTTTGACGGTCTAATGCAGCGAAAGTCACTATTTAAGATTCAGCTGTGGTGATGTATCAAACTATGTTAGAATGACAATTCCACTTTAGAAACATTCATTTATGCCTATTATTGAAGGACAACATAGTTTATTTTGATTCTGTATGCAGTTACTGTGAAAACAACCACGTGTTCATATTGTCTCATTATGTGTTTTTCTGGCTCTGAAAGCGTTAATTTTGACGGTCTAATGCAGCGAACGTCATTATTTAAGATTCAGCTGTAGTGATGTGTCAAACTATGTTAAAATAACAATTCCACTTTAGAAACATTCAATTGTGCATAGTGTTGAAGGACAACATAGTTTATTTTGATTCCGTATGCATTTACTGTGAAAAAAGGAACATGTGTTCATATTACTGTTTATGTGCATTTCTCCCCCTGAAAGCGTCAATTTTGACGGTCTAATGAAGCAAAAGTCACTATTTAAGATTCAGCTGTAGTGATGTATCAAACTATGTCAGAATGACAATTCCACTTTAGAAACATTCAATTTTGCATAGTGTTGAAGGACAACATAGTTTATTTTGATTCCGTATGCATTTACTGTGAAAAAAGGAACATGTGTTCATATTACTGTTTATGTGTTTTTCTCGCTTTGAAGCGTCAATTTTGACGGTCTAATGCAGCGAAAGTCACTATTTAAGATTCAGCTGTAGTGATGTATCAAACTATGTCAGAATGACAATTCCACTTTAGAAACATTCAATTGTGCATAGTGTTGAAGGACAACATAATTTATTTTGATTCCGTCTGCATTTACTGTGAACAAAGGAACATGTGTTCATATTGCTCTTTATGTGCATTTCTCCCTCTGAAAGCGTCAATTTTGACGGTCTAATGTAACGAATGTCATTATTTAAGATTCAGCTCTAGTGATGTGTCAAACTATGTTAAAATAACAATTCCACTTTAGAAACATTCAATTGTGCATAGTGTTGAAGGACAACATAATTTATTTTGATTCCGTATGCATTTACTGTGAAAAAAGGAACATGTGTTCATATTACTGTTTATGTGCATTTCTCCCCCTGAAAGCGTCAATTTTGACGGTCTAATGTAACGAATGTCATTATTTAAGATTCAGCTGTAGTGATGTGTCAAACTATGTCAGAATGATAATTCCACTTTAGAAACATTCAATTGTGCATAGTGTTGAAGGACAACATAGTTTATTTTGATTCCGTATGCATTTACTGTGAAAAAAGGAACATGTGTTCATATTACTGTTTATATGCTTTTCTCGCTCTGTAGCGTCAATTTTGACGGTCTAATGCAGCAAAAGTCACTATTTAAGATTCAGCTGTAGTGATGTGTCAAACTATGTTAAAATAACAATTCCACTTTAGAAACATTCAATTGTGCATAGTGTTGAAGGACAACATAATTTATTTTGATTCCGTATGCATTTACTGTGAAAAAAGGAACATGTGTTCATATTACTGTTTATGTGCATTTCTCCCCCTGAAAGCGTCAATTTTGACGGTCTAATGTAACGAATGTCATTATTTAAGATTCAGCTGTAGTGATGTGTCAAACTATGTCAGAATGATAATTCCACTTTAGAAACATTCAATTGTGCATAGTGTTGAAGGACAACATAGTTTATTTTGATTCCGTATGCATTTACTGTGAAAAAAGGAACATGTGTTCATATTACTGTTTATATGCTTTTCTCGCTCTGTAGCGTCAATTTTGACGGTCTAATGCAGCAAAAGTCACTATTTAAGATTCAGCTGTAGTGATGTGTCAAACTATGTTAAAATAACAATTCCACTTTAGAAACATTCAATTGTGCATAGTGTTGAAGGACAATATAGTTTATTTTGATTCCGTATGCATTTACTATGAAAAAAGGAACATGTGTTCATATTACTGTTTATGTGCATTTCTCCCCCTGAAAGCGTCAATTTTGACGGTCTAATGTAACGAACGTCATTATTTAAGATTCAGCTGTAGTGATGTGTCAAACTATGTTAGAATAACAATTCCACTTTAGAAACATTCAATTGTGCATAGTGTTGAAGGACAACATAGTTTATTTTGATTCCGTATGCATTTACTGTGAAAAAAGGAACATGTGTTCATATTATCTTATTATGTGTTTTTCTCGATCTGAAGCGTCAATTTTGACGGTCTAAAGTAGCAAAAGTCACTATTTAAGATTCAGCTGTAGTGATGTGTCAAACTATGTTAGAATAACAATTCCACTTTAGAAACATTCAATTGTGCATAGTGTTGAAGGACAACATAGTTTATTTTGATTCCGTATGCATTTACTGTGAAAAAAGGAACATGTGTTCATATTATCTTATTATGTGTTTTTCTCGATCTGAAGCGTCAATTTTGACGGTCTAAAGTAGCAAAAGTCACTATTTAAGATTCAGCTGTAGTGATGTGTCAAACTATGTTAGAATAACAATTCCACTTTAGAAACATTCAATTGTGCATAGTGTTGAAGGACAACATAGTTTATTTTGATTCCGTATGCATTTACTGTGAAAAAAGGAACATGTGTTCATATTGCTCTTTATGTGCATTTCTCCCCCTGAAAGCGTCAATTTTGACGGTCTAATGTAACGAATGTCATTATTTAAGATTCAGCTGTGGTGATGTATCAAACTATGTCAGAATGACAATTCCACTTTAGAAACATTCAGTTGTGCATAGTGTTGAAGGACAACATAATTTATTTTGATTCCGTATGCATTTACTGTGAAAAAAGGAACGTGTTCATATTACTGTTTATGTGTTTTTCTCGCTTTGAAGCGTCAATTTTGACGGTCTAATGCAGCGAAAGTCACTATTTAAGATTCAGCTGTAGTGATGTATCAAACTATGTTAAAATAACAATTCCACTTTAGAAACATTCAATTGTGCATAGTGTTGAAGGACAACATAATTTATTTTGATTCCGTATGCATTTACTGTGAAAAAAAGAACATGTGTTCATATTGCTCTTTATGTGCATTTCTCCCCCTGAAAGCGTCAATTTTGACGGTCTAATGTCGAAAGTCACTATTTAAGATTCAGCTGTAGTGATGTATCAAACTATGGCAGAATGACAATTCCACTTTAGAAACATTCAATTGTGCATAGTGTTGAAGGACAACATAATTTATTTTGATTCCGTATGCATTTACTGTGAAAAAAGCAACATGTGTTCATATTACTGTTTATGTGCTTTTCTCGCTCTGAAGCGTCAATTTTGACGGTCTAATGCAGCGAAAGTCACTATTTAAGATTCAGCTGTAGTGATGTATCAAACTATGTTAAAATAACAATTCCACTTTAGAAACATTCAATTGTGCATAGTGTTGAAGGACAACATAATTTATTTTGATTCCGTATGCATTTACTGTGAAAAAAAGGAACATGTGTTCATATTACTGTTTATGTGCATTTCTCCCCCTGAAAGCGTCAATTTTGACGGTCTAATGTAACGAATGTCATTATTTAAGATTCAGCTGTAGTGATGTGTCAAACTATGTCAGAATGATAATTCCACTTTAGAAACATTCAATTGTGCATAGTGTTGAAGGACAACATAGTTTATTTTGATTCCGTATGCATTTACTGTGAAAAAAGGAACATGTGTTCATATTACTGTTTATATGCTTTTCTCGCTCTGTAGCGTCAATTTTGACGGTCTAATGCAGCAAAAGTCACTATTTAAGATTCAGCTGTAGTGATGTGTCAAACTATGTTAAAATAACAATTCCACTTTAGAAACATTCAATTGTGCATAGTGTTGAAGGACAATATAGTTTATTTTGATTCCGTATGCATTTACTATGAAAAAAGGAACATGTGTTCATATTACTGTTTATGTGCATTTCTCCCCCTGAAAGCGTCAATTTTGACGGTCTAATGTAACGAACGTCATTATTTAAGATTCAGCTATAGTGATGTGTCAAACTATGTTAGAATAACAATTCCACTTTAGAAACATTCAATTGTGCATAGTGTTGAAGGACAACATAGTTTATTTTGATTCCGTATGCATTTACTGTGAAAAAAGGAACATGTGTTCATATTATCTTATTATGTGTTTTTCTCGATCTGAAGCGTCAATTTTGACGGTCTAAAGTAGCAAAAGTCACTATTTAAGATTCAGCTGTAGTGATGTGTCAAACTATGTTAGAATAACAATTCCACTTTAGAAACATTCAATTGTGCATAGTGTTGAAGGACAACATAGTTTATTTTGATTCCGTATGCATTTACTGTGAAAAAAGGAACATGTGTTCATATTACTATTTATATGCTTTCTCGCTCTGTAGCGTCAATTTTGACGGTCTAATGTAACGAACGTCATTATTTAAGATTCAGCTGTAGTGATGTGTCAAACTATGTTAGAATAACAATTCCACTTTAGAAACATTCAATTGTGTATAGTGTTGAAGGACAACATAATTTATTTTGATTCCGTATGCATTTACTGTGAAAAAAGGAACATGTGTTCATATTGCTCTTTATGTGCATTTCTCCCCCTGAAAGCGTCAATTTTGACGGTCTAATGCAGCGAAAGTCACTATTTAAGATTCAGCTGTAGTGATGTATCAAACTATGGCAGAATGACAATTCCACTTTAGAAACATTCAATTGTGTATAGTGTTGAAGGACAACATAATTTATTTTGATTCCGTATGCATTTACTGTGAAAAAAGGAACATGTGTTCATATTGCTCTTTATGTGCATTTCTCCCCCTGAAAGCGTCAATTTTGACGGTCTAATGCAGCGAAAGTCACTATTTAAGATTCAGCTGTAGTGATGTATCAAACTATGTTAGTATGACAATTCCACTTTAGAAACATTCACTTGTGCATAGCGTTGAAGGACAACATAATTTATTTTGATTCCCTATGCATTTACTGTGAAAAAAGGAACATGTGTTCATATTGCTCTTTATGTGCATTTCTCCCCCTGAAAGCGTCAATTTTGACGGTCTAATGTCGAAAGTCACTATTTAAGATTCAGCTGTAGTGATGTATCAAACTATGTCAGAATGACAATTCCACTTTAGAAACATTCAATTGTGCATAGTGTTGAAGGACAACATAATTTATTTTGATTCCGTCTGCATTTACTGTGAACAAAGGAACATGTGTTCATATTGCTCTTTATGTGCATTTCTCCCTCTGAAAGCGTCAATTTTGACGGTCTAATGTAACGAATGTCATTATTTAAGATTCAGCTCTAGTGATGTGTCAAACTATGTTAGAATAACAATTCCACTTTAGAAACATTCAATTGTGCATAGTGTTGAAGGACAACATAATTTATTTTGATTCCGTATGCATTTACTGTGAAAAAAGGAACATGTGTTCATATTATCTTCTTATTTGTTTTTCTCGATCTGAAGCGTCAATTTTGACGGTCTAATGCAGCAAAAGTCACTATTTAAGATTCAGCTGTAGTGATGTATCAAACTATGGCAGAATGACAATTCCACTTTAGAAACATTCAATTGTGCATAGTGTTGAAGGACAACATAATTTATTTTGATTCCGTATGCATTTACTGTGAAAAAAGGAACATGTGTTCATATTGCTCTTTATGTGCATTTCTCCCCCTGAAAGCGTCAATTTTGACGGTCTAATGCAGCGAAAGTCACTATTTAAGATTCAGCTGTAGTGATGTATCAAACTATGTTAGTATGACAATTCCACTTTAGAAACATTCACTTGTGCATAGCGTTGAAGGACAACATAATTTATTTTGATTCCGTATGCATTTACTGTGAAAAAAGGAACATGTGTTCATATTGCTCTTTATGTGCATTTCTCCCCCTGAAAGCGTCAATTTTGACGGTCTAGTGTCGAAAGTCACTATTTAAGATTCAGCTGTAGTGATGTATCAAACTATGTCAGAATGACAATTCCACTTTAGAAACATTCAATTGTGCATAGTGTTGAAGGACAACATAATTTATTTTGATTCCGTCTGCATTTACTGTGAACAAAGGAACATGTGTTCATATTGCTCTTTATGTGCATTTCTCCCTCTGAAAGCGTCAATTTTGACGGTCTAATGTAACGAATGTCATTATTTAAGATTCAGCTCTAGTGATGTGTCAAACTATGTTAGAATAACAATTCCACTTTAGAAACATTCAATTGTGCATAGTGTTGAAGGACAACATAATTTATTTTGATTCCGTATGCATTTACTGTGAAAAAAGGAACATGTGTTCATATTATCTTCTTATTTGTTTTTCTCGATCTGAAGCGTCAATTTTGACGGTCTAATGCAGCAAAAGTCACTATTTAAGATTCAGCTGTAGTGATGTATCAAACTATGGCAGAATGACAATTCCACTTTAGAAACATTCAATTGTGCATAGTGTTGAAGGACAACATAATTTATTTTGATTCCGTATGCATTTACTGTGAAAAAAGGAACATGTGTTCATATTATCTTATGTGTTTTTCTCGCTCTGAAGCGTCAATTTTGACGTTCTTATGCAGCGAAAGTCACTATTTAAGATTCAGCTGTAGTGATGTGTCAAACTATGTTAAAATAACAATTCCACTTTAGAAACATTCAATTGTGCATAGTGTTGAAGGACAATATAGTTTATTTTGATTCCGTATGCATTTACTATGAAAAAAGGAACATGTGTTCATATTACTGTTTATGTGCATTTCTCCCCCTGAAAGCGTCAATTTTGACGGTCTAATGTAACGAACGTCATTATTTAAGATTCAGCTATAGTGATGTGTCAAACTATGTTAGAATAACAATTCCACTTTAGAAACATTCAATTGTGCATAGTGTTGAAGGACAACATAGTTTATTTTGATTCCGTATGCATTTACTGTGAAAAAAGGAACATGTGTTCATATTATCTTATTATGTGTTTTTCTCGATCTGAAGCGTCAATTTTGACGGTCTAAAGTAGCAAAAGTCACCATTTAAGATTCAGCTGTAGTGATGTGTCAAACTATGTTAGAATAACAATTCCACTTTAGAAACATTCAATTGTGCATAGTGTTGAAGGACAACATAGTTTATTTTGATTCCGTATGCATTTACTGTGAAAAAAGGAACATGTGTTCATATTGCTCTTTATGTGCATTTCTCCCCCTGAAAGCGTCAATTTTGACGGTCTAATGTAACGAATGTCATTATTTAAGATTCAGCTGTGGTGATGTATCAAACTATGTCAGAATGACAATTCCACTTTAGAAACATTCAGTTGTGCATAGTGTTGAAGGACAACATAATTTATTTTGATTCCGTATGCATTTACTGTGAAAAAAGGAACATGTGTTCATATTACTGTTTATGTGTTTTTCTCGCTTTGAAGCGTCAATTTTGACGGTCTAATGCAGCGAAAGTCACTATTTAAGATTCAGCTGTAGTGATGTATCAAACTATGTTAAAATAACAATTCCACTTTAGAAACATTCAATTGTGCATAGTGTTGAAGGACAACATAATTTATTTTGATTCCGTATGCATTTACTGTGAAAAAAGGAACATGTGTTCATATTGCTCTTTATGTGCATTTCTCCCCCTGAAAGCGTCAATTTTGACGGTCTAATGTCGAAAGTCACTATTTAAGATTCAGCTGTAGTGATGTATCAAACTATGGCAGAATGACAATTCCACTTTAGAAACATTCAATTGTGCATAGTGTTGAAGGACAACATAATTTATTTTGATTCCGTATGCATTTACTGTGAAAAAAGCAACATGTGTTCATATTACTGTTTATGTGCTTTTCTCGCTCTGAAGCGTCAATTTTGACGGTCTAATGCAGCGAAAGTCACTATTTAAGATTCAGCTGTAGTGATGTATCAAACTATGTTAAAATAACAATTCCACTTTAGAAACATTCAATTGTGCATAGTGTTGAAGGACAACATAATTTATTTTGATTCCGTATGCATTTACTGTGAAAAAAAGGAACATGTGTTCATATTACTGTTTATGTGCATTTCTCCCCCTGAAAGCGTCAATTTTGACGGTCTAATGTAACGAATGTCATTATTTAAGATTCAGCTGTAGTGATGTGTCAAACTATGTCAGAATGATAATTCCACTTTAGAAACATTCAATTGTGCATAGTGTTGAAGGACAACATAGTTTATTTTGATTCCGTATGCATTTACTGTGAAAAAAGGAACATGTGTTCATATTACTGTTTATATGCTTTTCTCGCTCTGTAGCGTCAATTTTGACGGTCTAATGCAGCAAAAGTCACTATTTAAGATTCAGCTGTAGTGATGTGTCAAACTATGTTAAAATAACAATTCCACTTTAGAAACATTCAATTGTGCATAGTGTTGAAGGACAATATAGTTTATTTTGATTCCGTATGCATTTACTATGAAAAAAGGAACATGTGTTCATATTACTGTTTATGTGCATTTCTCCCCCTGAAAGCGTCAATTTTGACGGTCTAATGTAACGAACGTCATTATTTAAGATTCAGCTATAGTGATGTGTCAAACTATGTTAGAATAACAATTCCACTTTAGAAACATTCAATTGTGCATAGTGTTGAAGGACAACATAGTTTATTTTGATTCCGTATGCATTTACTGTGAAAAAAGGAACATGTGTTCATATTATCTTATTATGTGTTTTTCTCGATCTGAAGCGTCAATTTTGACGGTCTAAAGTAGCAAAAGTCACTATTTAAGATTCAGCTGTAGTGATGTGTCAAACTATGTTAGAATAACAATTCCACTTTAGAAACATTCAATTGTGCATAGTGTTGAAGGACAACATAGTTTATTTTGATTCCGTATGCATTTACTGTGAAAAAAGGAACATGTGTTCATATTACTATTTATATGCTTTCTCGCTCTGTAGCGTCAATTTTGACGGTCTAATGTAACGAACGTCATTATTTAAGATTCAGCTGTAGTGATGTGTCAAACTATGTTAGAATAACAATTCCACTTTAGAAACATTCAATTGTGTATAGTGTTGAAGGACAACATAATTTATTTTGATTCCGTATGCATTTACTGTGAAAAAAGGAACATGTGTTCATATTGCTCTTTATGTGCATTTCTCCCCCTGAAAGCGTCAATTTTGACGGTCTAATGCAGCGAAAGTCACTATTTAAGATTCAGCTGTAGTGATGTATCAAACTATGGCAGAATGACAATTCCACTTTAGAAACATTCAATTGTGTATAGTGTTGAAGGACAACATAATTTATTTTGATTCCGTATGCATTTACTGTGAAAAAAGGAACATGTGTTCATATTGCTCTTTATGTGCATTTCTCCCCCTGAAAGCGTCAATTTTGACGGTCTAATGCAGCGAAAGTCACTATTTAAGATTCAGCTGTAGTGATGTATCAAACTATGTTAGTATGACAATTCCACTTTAGAAACATTCACTTGTGCATAGCGTTGAAGGACAACATAATTTATTTTGATTCCCTATGCATTTACTGTGAAAAAAGGAACATGTGTTCATATTGCTCTTTATGTGCATTTCTCCCCCTGAAAGCGTCAATTTTGACGGTCTAATGTCGAAAGTCACTATTTAAGATTCAGCTGTAGTGATGTATCAAACTATGTCAGAATGACAATTCCACTTTAGAAACATTCAATTGTGCATAGTGTTGAAGGACAACATAATTTATTTTGATTCCGTCTGCATTTACTGTGAACAAAGGAACATGTGTTCATATTGCTCTTTATGTGCATTTCTCCCTCTGAAAGCGTCAATTTTGACGGTCTAATGTAACGAATGTCATTATTTAAGATTCAGCTCTAGTGATGTGTCAAACTATGTTAGAATAACAATTCCACTTTAGAAACATTCAATTGTGCATAGTGTTGAAGGACAACATAATTTATTTTGATTCCGTATGCATTTACTGTGAAAAAAGGAACATGTGTTCATATTATCTTCTTATTTGTTTTTCTCGATCTGAAGCGTCAATTTTGACGGTCTAATGCAGCAAAAGTCACTATTTAAGATTCAGCTGTAGTGATGTATCAAACTATGGCAGAATGACAATTCCACTTTAGAAACATTCAATTGTGCATAGTGTTGAAGGACAACATAATTTATTTTGATTCCGTATGCATTTACTGTGAAAAAAGGAACATGTGTTCATATTGCTCTTTATGTGCATTTCTCCCCCTGAAAGCGTCAATTTTGACGGTCTAATGCAGCGAAAGTCACTATTTAAGATTCAGCTGTAGTGATGTATCAAACTATGTTAGTATGACAATTCCACTTTAGAAACATTCACTTGTGCATAGCGTTGAAGGACAACATAATTTATTTTGATTCCGTATGCATTTACTGTGAAAAAAGGAACATGTGTTCATATTGCTCTTTATGTGCATTTCTCCCCCTGAAAGCGTCAATTTTGACGGTCTAGTGTCGAAAGTCACTATTTAAGATTCAGCTGTAGTGATGTATCAAACTATGTCAGAATGACAATTCCACTTTAGAAACATTCAATTGTGCATAGTGTTGAAGGACAACATAATTTATTTTGATTCCGTCTGCATTTACTGTGAACAAAGGAACATGTGTTCATATTGCTCTTTATGTGCATTTCTCCCTCTGAAAGCGTCAATTTTGACGGTCTAATGTAACGAATGTCATTATTTAAGATTCAGCTCTAGTGATGTGTCAAACTATGTTAGAATAACAATTCCACTTTAGAAACATTCAATTGTGCATAGTGTTGAAGGACAACATAATTTATTTTGATTCCGTATGCATTTACTGTGAAAAAAGGAACATGTGTTCATATTATCTTCTTATTTGTTTTTCTCGATCTGAAGCGTCAATTTTGACGGTCTAATGCAGCAAAAGTCACTATTTAAGATTCAGCTGTAGTGATGTATCAAACTATGGCAGAATGACAATTCCACTTTAGAAACATTCAATTGTGCATAGTGTTGAAGGACAACATAATTTATTTTGATTCCGTATGCATTTACTGTGAAAAAAGGAACATGTGTTCATATTATCTTATGTGTTTTTCTCGCTCTGAAGCGTCAATTTTGACGTTCTTATGCAGCGAAAGTCACTATTTAAGATTCAGCTGTAGTGATGTGTCAAACTATGTTAAAATAACAATTCCACTTTAGAAACATTCAATTGTGCATAGTGTTGAAGGACAATATAGTTTATTTTGATTCCGTATGCATTTACTATGAAAAAAGGAACATGTGTTCATATTACTGTTTATGTGCATTTCTCCCCCTGAAAGCGTCAATTTTGACGGTCTAATGTAACGAACGTCATTATTTAAGATTCAGCTATAGTGATGTGTCAAACTATGTTAGAATAACAATTCCACTTTAGAAACATTCAATTGTGCATAGTGTTGAAGGACAACATAGTTTATTTTGATTCCGTATGCATTTACTGTGAAAAAAGGAACATGTGTTCATATTATCTTATTATGTGTTTTTCTCGATCTGAAGCGTCAATTTTGACGGTCTAAAGTAGCAAAAGTCACTATTTAAGATTCAGCTGTAGTGATGTGTCAAACTATGTTAGAATAACAATTCCACTTTAGAAACAATCAATTGTGCATAGTGTTGAAGGACAACATAATTTATTTTGATTCCGTATGCATTTACTGTGAAAAAAGCAACATGTGTTCATATTACTGTTTATGTGCATTTCTCCCCCTGAAAGCGTCAATTTTGACGGTCTAATGAAGCAAAAGTCACTATTTAAGATTCAGCTGTAGTGATGTATCAAACTATGTTAGAATGACAATTCCACTTTAGAAACATTCAATTTTGCATAGTGTTGAAGGACAACATAGTTTATTTTGATTCCGTATGCATTTACTGTGAAAAAAGGAACATGTGTTCATATTATCTTATTATGTGTTTTTCTCGCTCTGAAGCATCAATTTTGACGGTCTAATGCAGCGAAAGTCACTATTTAAGATTCAGCTGTAGTGATGTATCAAACTATGTCAGAATGACAATTCCACTTTAGAAACATTCAATTGTGTATAGTGTTGAAGGACAACATAATTTATTTTGATTCCGTATGCATTTACTGTGAAAAAAGGAACATGTGTTCATATTGCTCTTTATGTGCATTTCTCCCCCTGAAAGCGTCAATTTTGACGGTCTAATGCAGCGAAAGTCACTATTTAAGATTCAGCTGTAGTGATGTATCAAACTATGTTAGTATGACAATTCCACTTTAGAAACATTCACTTGTGCATAGCGTTGAAGGACAACATAATTTATTTTGATTCCCTATGCATTTACTGTGAAAAAAGGAACATGTGTTCATATTGCTCTTTATGTGCATTTCTCCCCCTGAAAGCGTCAATTTTGACGGTCTAATGTCGAAAGTCACTATTTAAGATTCAGCTGTAGTGATGTATCAAACTATGTCAGAATGACAATTCCACTTTAGAAACATTCAATTGTGCATAGTGTTGAAGGACAACATAATTTATTTTGATTCCGTCTGCATTTACTGTGAACAAAGGAACATGTGTTCATATTGCTCTTTATGTGCATTTCTCCCTCTGAAAGCGTCAATTTTGACGGTCTAATGTAACGAATGTCATTATTTAAGATTCAGCTCTAGTGATGTGTCAAACTATGTTAGAATAACAATTCCACTTTAGAAACATTCAATTGTGCATAGTGTTGAAGGACAACATAATTTATTTTGATTCCGTATGCATTTACTGTGAAAAAAGGAACATGTGTTCATATTATCTTCTTATTTGTTTTTCTCGATCTGAAGCGTCAATTTTGACGGTCTAATGCAGCAAAAGTCACTATTTAAGATTCAGCTGTAGTGATGTATCAAACTATGGCAGAATGACAATTCCACTTTAGAAACATTCAATTGTGCATAGTGTTGAAGGACAACATAATTTATTTTGATTCCGTATGCATTTACTGTGAAAAAAGGAACATGTGTTCATATTACTGTTTATATGCTTTTCTCGCTCTGTAGCGTCAATTTTGACGGTCTAATGCAGCAAAAGTCACTATTTAAGATTCAGCTGTAGTGATGTGTCAAACTATGTTAAAATAACAATTCCACTTTAGAAACATTCAATTGTGCATAGTGTTGAAGGACAATATAGTTTATTTTGATTCCGTATGCATTTACTATGAAAAAAGGAACATGTGTTCATATTACTGTTTATGTGCATTTCTCCCCCTGAAAGCGTCAATTTTGACGGTCTAATGTAACGAACGTCATTATTTAAGATTCAGCTATAGTGATGTGTCAAACTATGTTAGAATAACAATTCCACTTTAGAAACATTCAATTGTGCATAGTGTTGAAGGACAACATAGTTTATTTTGATTCCGTATGCATTTACTGTGAAAAAAGGAACATGTGTTCATATTATCTTATTATGTGTTTTTCTCGATCTGAAGCGTCAATTTTGACGGTCTAAAGTAGCAAAAGTCACTATTTAAGATTCAGCTGTAGTGATGTGTCAAACTATGTTAGAATAACAATTCCACTTTAGAAACAATCAATTGTGCATAGTGTTGAAGGACAACATAATTTATTTTGATTCCGTATGCATTTACTGTGAAAAAAGCAACATGTGTTCATATTACTGTTTATGTGCATTTCTCCCCCTGAAAGCGTCAATTTTGACGGTCTAATGAAGCAAAAGTCACTATTTAAGATTCAGCTGTAGTGATGTATCAAACTATGTTAGAATGACAATTCCACTTTAGAAACATTCAATTTTGCATAGTGTTGAAGGACAACATAGTTTATTTTGATTCCGTATGCATTTACTGTGAAAAAAGGAACATGTGTTCATATTATCTTATTATGTGTTTTTCTCGCTCTGAAGCATCAATTTTGACGGTCTAATGCAGCGAAAGTCACTATTTAAGATTCAGCTGTAGTGATGTATCAAACTATGTCAGAATGACAATTCCACTTTAGAAACATTCAATTGTGTATAGTGTTGAAGGACAACATAATTTATTTTGATTCCGTATGCATTTACTGTGAAAAAAGGAACATGTGTTCATATTGCTCTTTATGTGCATTTCTCCCCCTGAAAGCGTCAATTTTGACGGTCTAATGCAGCGAAAGTCACTATTTAAGATTCAGCTGTAGTGATGTATCAAACTATGTTAGTATGACAATTCCACTTTAGAAACATTCACTTGTGCATAGCGTTGAAGGACAACATAATTTATTTTGATTCCCTATGCATTTACTGTGAAAAAAGGAACATGTGTTCATATTGCTCTTTATGTGCATTTCTCCCCCTGAAAGCGTCAATTTTGACGGTCTAATGTCGAAAGTCACTATTTAAGATTCAGCTGTAGTGATGTATCAAACTATGTCAGAATGACAATTCCACTTTAGAAACATTCAATTGTGCATAGTGTTGAAGGACAACATAATTTATTTTGATTCCGTCTGCATTTACTGTGAACAAAGGAACATGTGTTCATATTGCTCTTTATGTGCATTTCTCCCTCTGAAAGCGTCAATTTTGACGGTCTAATGTAACGAATGTCATTATTTAAGATTCAGCTCTAGTGATGTGTCAAACTATGTTAGAATAACAATTCCACTTTAGAAACATTCAATTGTGCATAGTGTTGAAGGACAACATAATTTATTTTGATTCCGTATGCATTTACTGTGAAAAAAGGAACATGTGTTCATATTATCTTCTTATTTGTTTTTCTCGATCTGAAGCGTCAATTTTGACGGTCTAATGCAGCAAAAGTCACTATTTAAGATTCAGCTGTAGTGATGTATCAAACTATGGCAGAATGACAATTCCACTTTAGAAACATTCAATTGTGCATAGTGTTGAAGGACAACATAATTTATTTTGATTCCGTATGCATTTACTGTGAAAAAAGGAACATGTGTTCATATTGCTCTTTATGTGCATTTCTCCCCCTGAAAGCGTCAATTTTGACGGTCTAATGCAGCGAAAGTCACTATTTAAGATTCAGCTGTAGTGATGTATCAAACTATGTTAGTATGACAATTCCACTTTAGAAACATTCACTTGTGCATAGCGTTGAAGGACAACATAATTTATTTTGATTCCGTATGCATTTACTGTGAAAAAAGGAACATGTGTTCATATTGCTCTTTATGTGCATTTCTCCCCCTGAAAGCGTCAATTTTGACGGTCTAATGTCGAAAGTCACTATTTAAGATTCAGCTGTAGTGATGTATCAAACTATGTCAGAATGACAATTCCACTTTAGAAACATTCAATTGTGCATAGTGTTGAAGGACAACTTAATTTATTTTGATTCCGTATGCATTTACTGTGAAAAAAGGAACATGTGTTCATATTATCTTATTTTTTCTTTTTCTCGATCTGAAGCGTCAATTTTGACGGTCTAATGCAGCAAAAGTCACTATTTAAGATTCAGCTGTAGTGATGTATCAAACTATGGCAGAATGACAATTCCACTTTAGAAACATTCAATTGTGCATAGTGTTGAAGGACAACATAATTTATTTTGATTCCGTATGCATTTACTGTGAAAAAAGCAACATGTGTTCATATTACTGTTTATGTGCTTTTCTCGCTCTGAAGCGTCAATTTTGACGGTCTAATGCAGCGAAAGTCACTATTTAAGATTCAGCTGTAGTGATGTATCAAACTATGTTAAAATAACAATTCCACTTTAGAAACATTCAATTGTGCATAGTGTTGAAGGACAACATAATTTATTTTGATTCCGTATGCATTTACTGTGAAAAAAGGAACATGTGTTCATATTACTGTTTATGTGCATTTCTCCCCCTGAAAGCGTCAATTTTGACGGTCTAATGTAACGAATGTCATTATTTAAGATTCAGCTGTAGTGATGTGTCAAACTATGTCAGAATGATAATTCCACTTTAGAAACATTCAATTGTGCATAGTGTTGAAGGACAACATAGTTTATTTTGATTCCGTATGCATTTACTGTGAAAAAAGGAACATGTGTTCATATTACTGTTTATATGCTTTTCTCGCTCTGTAGCGTCAATTTTGACGGTCTAATGCAGCAAAAGTCACTATTTAAGATTCAGCTGTAGTGATGTGTCAAACTATGTTAAAATAACAATTCCACTTTAGAAACATTCAATTGTGCATAGTGTTGAAGGACAATATAGTTTATTTTGATTCCGTATGCAATTACTATGAAAAAAGGAACATGTGTTCATATTACTGTTTATGTGCATTTCTCCCCCTGAAAGCGTCAATTTTGACGGTCTAATGTAACGAACGTCATTATTTAAGATTCAGCTGTAGTGATGTGTCAAACTATGTTAAAATAACAATTCCACTTTAGAAACATTCAATTGTGCATAGTGTTGAAGGACAACATAGTTTATTTTGATTCCGTATGCATTTACTGTGAAAAAAGGAACATGTGTTCATATTACTGTTTATGTGCATTTCTCCCCCTGAAAGCGTCAATTTTGACGGTCTAATGAAGCAAAAGTCACTATTTAAGATTCAGCTGTAGTGATGTATCAAACTATGTCAGAATGACAATTCCACTTTAGAAACATTCAATTTTGCATAGTGTTGAAGGACAACATAGTTTATTTTGATTCCGTATGCATTTACTGTGAAAAAAGGAACATGTGTTCATATTACTGTTTATGTGTTTTTCTCGCTTTGAAGCGTCAATTTTGACGGTCTAATGCAGCGAAAGTCACTATTTAAGATTCAGCTGTAGTGATGTATCAAACTATGTTAGTATGACAATTCCACTTTAGAAACATTCACTTGTGCATAGCGTTGAAGGACAACATAATTTATTTTGATTCCGTATGCATTTACTGTGAAAAAAGGAACATGTGTTCATATTGCTCTTTATGTGCATTTCTCCCCCTGAAAGCGTCAATTTTGACGGTCTAATGTCGAAAGTCACTATTTAAGATTCAGCTGTAGTGATGTATCAAACTATGTCAGAATGACAATTCCACTTTAGAAACATTCAATTGTGCATAGTGTTGAAGGACAACATAATTTATTTTGATTCCGTCTGCATTTACTGTGAACAAAGGAACATGTGTTCATATTGCTCTTTATGTGCATTTCTCCCTCTGAAAGCGTCAATTTTGACGGTCTAATGTAACGAATGTCATTATTTAAGATTCAGCTGTAGTGATGTGTCAAACTATGTTAAAATAACAATTCCACTTTAGAAACATTCAATTGTGCATAGTGTTGAAGGACAACATAATTTATTTTGATTCCGTATGCATTTACTGTGAAAAAAGGAACATGTGTTCATATTACTGTTTATGTGCATTTCTCCCCCTGAAAGCGTCAATTTTGACGGTCTAATGTAACGAATGTCATTATTTAAGATTCAGCTGTAGTGATGTGTCAAACTATGTCAGAATGATAATTCCACTTTAGAAACATTCAATTGTGCATAGTGTTGAAGGACAACATAGTTTATTTTGATTCCGTATTCATTTACTGTGAAAAAAGGAACATGTGTTCATATTACTGTTTATATGCTTTTCTCGCTCTGTAGCGTCAATTTTGACGGTCTAATGCAGCAAAAGTCACTATTTAAGATTCAGCTGTAGTGATGTGTCAAACTATGTTAAAATAACAATTCCACTTTAGAAACATTCAATTGTGCATAGTGTTGAAGGACAACATAATTTATTTTGATTCCGTATGCATTTACTGTGAAAAAAGGAACATGTGTTCATATTACTGTTTATGTGCATTTCTCCCCCTGAAAGCGTCAATTTTGACGGTCTAATGTAACGAATGTCATTATTTAAGATTCAGCTGTAGTGATGTGTCAAACTATGTCAGAATGATAATTCCACTTTAGAAACATTCAATTGTGCATAGTGTTGAAGGACAACATAGTTTATTTTGATTCCGTATGCATTTACTGTGAAAAAAGGAACATGTGTTCATATTACTGTTTATATGCTTTTCTCGCTCTGTAGCGTCAATTTTGACGGTCTAATGCAGCAAAAGTCACTATTTAAGATTCAGCTGTAGTGATGTGTCAAACTATGTTAAAATAACAATTCCACTTTAGAAACATTCAATTGTGCATAGTGTTGAAGGACAATATAGTTTATTTTGATTCCGTATGCATTTACTATGAAAAAAGGAACATGTGTTCATATTACTGTTTATGTGCATTTCTCCCCCTGAAAGTGTCAATTTTGACGGTCTAATGTAACGAACGTCATTATTTAAGATTCAGCTGTAGTGATGTGTCAAACTATGTTAGAATAACAATTCCACTTTAGAAACATTCAATTGTGCATAGTGTTGAAGGACAACATAGTTTATTTTGATTCCGTATGCATTTACTGTGAAAAAAGGAACATGTGTTCATATTATCTTATTATGTGTTTTTCTCGATCTGAAGCGTCAATTTTGACGGTCTAAAGTAGCAAAAGTCACTATTTAAGATTCAGCTGTAGTGATGTGTCAAACTATGTTAGAATAACAATTCCACTTTAGAAACATTCAATTGTGCATAGTGTTGAAGGACAACATAGTTTATTTTGATTCCGTATGCATTTACTGTGAAAAAAGGAACATGTGTTCATATTGCTCTTTATGTGCATTTCTCCCCCTGAAAGCGTCAATTTTGACGGTCTAATGTAACGAATGTCATTATTTAAGATTCAGCTGTAGTGATGTATCAAACTATGTCAGAATGACAATTCCACTTTAGAAACATTCAATTGTGCATAGTGTTGAAGGACAACATAATTTATTTTGATTCCGTCTGCATTTACTGTGAACAAAGGAACATGTGTTCATATTGCTCTTTATGTGCATTTCTCCCTCTGAAAGCGTCAATTTTGACGGTCTAATGTAACGAATGTCATTATTTAAGATTCAGCTCTAGTGATGTGTCAAACTATGTTAGAATAACAATTCCACTTTAGAAACATTCAATTGTGCATAGTGTTGAAGGACAACATAATTTATTTTGATTCCGTATGCATTTACTGTGAAAAAAGGAACATGTGTTCATATTATCTTCTTATTTGTTTTTCTCGATCTGAAGCGTCAATTTTGACGGTCTAATGCAGCAAAAGTCACTATTTAAGATTCAGCTGTAGTGATGTATCAAACTATGGCAGAATGACAATTCCACTTTAGAAACATTCAATTGTGCATAGTGTTGAAGGACAACATAGTTTATTTTGATTCCGTATGCATTTACTATGAAAAAAGGAACATGTGTTCATATTACTGTTTATGTGCATTTCTCCCCCTGAAAGCGTCAATTTTGACGGTCTAATGTAACGAACGTCATTATTTAAGATTCAGCTGTAGTGATGTGTCAAACTATGTTAGAATAACAATTCCACTTTAGAAACATTCAATTGTGCATAGTGTTGAAGGACAACATAGTTTATTTTGATTCCGTATGCATTTACTGTGAAAAAAGGAACATGTGTTCATATTATCTTATTATGTGTTTTTCTCGATCTGAAGCGTCAATTTTGACGGTCTAAAGTAGCAAAAGTCACTATTTAAGATTCAGCTGTAGTGATGTGTCAAACTATGTTAGAATAACAATTCCACTTTAGAAACATTCAATTGTGCATAGTGTTGAAGGACAACATAGTTTATTTTGATTCCGTATGCATTTACTGTGAAAAAAGGAACATGTGTTCATATTACTATTTATATGCTTTTCTCGCTCTGTAGCGTCAATTTTGACGGTCTAATGAAGCAAAAGTCACTATTTAAGATTCAGCTGTAGTGATGTGTCAAACTATGTTAAAATAACAATTCCACTTTAGAAACATTCAATTGTGCATAGTGTTGAAGGACAACATAATTTATTTTGATTCCGTCTGCATTTACTGTGAAAAATGAACATGTGTTCATATTATCTTTTTATGTGTTTTTCTCGCTCTGAAGCATCAATTTTGACGGTCTAATGCAGCGAAAGTCACTATTTAAGATTCAGCTGTAGTGATGTATCAAACTATGTCAGAATGACAATTCCACTTTAGAAACATTCAATTGTGCATAGTGTTGAAGGACAACATAATTTATTTTGATTCCGTATGCATTTACTGTGAAAAAAGGAACATGTGTTCATATTACTGTTTATGTGCATTTCTCCCCCTGAAAGCGTCAATTTTGACGGTCTAATGAAGCAAAAGTCACTATTTAAGATTCAGCTGTAGTGATGTGTCAAACTATGTTAAAATAACAATTCCACTTTAGAAACATTCAATTGTGCATAGTGTTGAAGGACAACATAATTTATTTTGATTCCGTCTGCATTTACTGTGAAAAATGAACATGTGTTCATATTATCTTATTATGTGTTTTTCTCGCTCTGAAGCATCAATTTTGACGGTCTAATGCAGCGAAAGTCACTATTTAAGATTCAGCTGTAGTGATGTATCAAACTATGTCAGAATGACAATTCCACTTTAGAAACATTCAATTGTGCATAGTGTTGAAGGACAACATAATTTATTTTGATTCCGTATGCATTTACTGTGAAAAAAGGAACATGTGTTCATATTGCTCTTTATGTGCATTTCTCCCCCTGAAAGCGTCAATTTTGACGGTCTAATGCAGCGAAAGTCACTATTTAAGATTCAGCTGTAGTGATGTATCAAACTATGTTAGAATGACAATTCCACTTTAGAAACATTCACTTGTGCATAGCGTTGAAGGACAACATAATTTATTTTGATTCCGTATGCATTTACTGTGAAAAAAGGAACATGTGTTCATATTGCTCTTTATGTGCATTTCTCCCCCTGAAAGCGTCAATTTTGACGGTCTAATGTCGAAAGTCACTATTTAAGATTCAGCTGTAGTGATGTATCAAACTATGTCAGAATGACAATTCCACTTTAGAAACATTCAATTGTGCATAGTGTTGAAGGACAACATAATTTATTTTGATTCCGTCTGCATTTACTGTGAACAAAGGAACATGTGTTCATATTGCTCTTTATGTGCATTTCTCCCTCTGAAAGCGTCAATTTTGACGGTCTAATGTAACGAATGTCATTATTTAAGATTCAGCTGTGGTGATGTATCAAACTATGTTAGAATGACAATTCCACTTTAGAAACATTCATTTATGCATATTATTGAAGGACAACATAGTTTATTTTGATTCTGTATGCAGTTACTGTGAAAACAACCACGTGTTCATATTGTCTCATTATGTGTTTTTCTGGCTCTGAAAGCGTCAATTTTGACGGTCTAATGCAGCGAAAGTCACTATTTAAGATTCAGCTGTAGTGATGTGTCAAACTATGTTAGAATAACAATTCCACTTTAGAAACATTCAATTGTGCATAGTGTTGAAGGACAACATAGTTTATTTTGATTCCGTATGCATTTACTGTGAAAAAAGGAACATGTGTTCATATTATCTTATTATGTGTTTTTCTCGATCTGAAGCGTCAATTTTGACGGTCTAAAGTAGCAAAAGTCACTATTTAAGATTCAGCTGTAGTGATGTGTCAAACTATGTTAGAATAACAATTCCACTTTAGAAACATTCAATTGTGCATAGTGTTGAAGGACAACATAGTTTATTTTGATTCCGTATGCATTTACTGTGAAAAAAGGAACATGTGTTCATATTACTATTTATATGCTTTTCTCGCTCTGTAGCGTCAATTTTGACGGTCTAATGAAGCAAAAGTCACTATTTAAGATTCAGCTGTAGTGATGTGTCAAACTATGTTAAAATAACAATTCCACTTTAGAAACATTCAATTGTGCATAGTGTTGAAGGACAACATAATTTATTTTGATTCCGTCTGCATTTACTGTGAAAAATGAACATGTGTTCATATTATCTTATTATGTGTTTTTCTCGCTCTGAAGCATCAATTTTGACGGTCTAATGCAGCGAAAGTCACTATTTAAGATTCAGCTGTAGTGATGTATCAAACTATGTCAGAATGACAATTCCACTTTAGAAACATTCAATTGTGCATAGTGTTGAAGGACAACATAATTTATTTTGATTCCGTATGCATTTACTGTGAAAAAAGGAACATGTGTTCATATTACTGTTTATGTGCATTTCTCCCCCTGAAAGCGTCAATTTTGACGGTCTAATGAAGCAAAAGTCACTATTTAAGATTCAGCTGTAGTGATGTGTCAAACTATGTTAAAATAACAATTCCACTTTAGAAACATTCAATTGTGCATAGTGTTGAAGGACAACATAATTTATTTTGATTCCGTCTGCATTTACTGTGAAAAATGAACATGTGTTCATATTATCTTATTATGTGTTTTTCTCGCTCTGAAGCATCAATTTTGACGGTCTAATGCAGCGAAAGTCACTATTTAAGATTCAGCTGTAGTGATGTATCAAACTATGTCAGAATGACAATTCCACTTTAGAAACATTCAATTGTGCATAGTGTTGAAGGACAACATAATTTATTTTGATTCCGTATGCATTTACTGTGAAAAAAGGAACATGTGTTCATATTGCTCTTTATGTGCATTTCTCCCCCTGAAAGCGTCAATTTTGACGGTCTAATGCAGCGAAAGTCACTATTTAAGATTCAGCTGTAGTGATGTATCAAACTATGTTAGAATGACAATTCCACTTTAGAAACATTCACTTGTGCATAGCGTTGAAGGACAACATAATTTATTTTGATTCCGTATGCATTTACTGTGAAAAAAGGAACATGTGTTCATATTGCTCTTTATGTGCATTTCTCCCCCTGAAAGCGTCAATTTTGACGGTCTAATGTCGAAAGTCACTATTTAAGATTCAGCTGTAGTGATGTATCAAACTATGTCAGAATGACAATTCCACTTTAGAAACATTCAATTGTGCATAGTGTTGAAGGACAACATAATTTATTTTGATTCCGTCTGCATTTACTGTGAACAAAGGAACATGTGTTCATATTGCTCTTTATGTGCATTTCTCCCTCTGAAAGCGTCAATTTTGACGGTCTAATGTAACGAATGTCATTATTTAAGATTCAGCTCTAGTGATGTGTCAAACTATGTTAGAATAACAATTCCACTTTAGAAACATTCAATTGTGCATAGTGTTGAAGGACAACATAATTTATTTTGATTCCGTATGCATTTACTGTGAAAAAAGGAACATGTGTTCATATTATCTTCTTATTTGTTTTTCTCGCTCTGAAGCGTCAATTTTGACGGTCTAATGCAGCAAAAGTCACTATTTAAGATTCAGCTGTAGTGATGTATCAAACTATGGCAGAATGACAATTCCACTTTAGAAACATTCAGTTGTGCATACTGTTGAAGGACAACATAGTTTATTTTGATTCCGTATGCATTTACTGTGAAAAAAGGAACATGTGTTCATATTACTGTTTATATGCTTTTCTCGCTCTGTAGCGTCAATTTTGACGGTCTAATGCAGCAAAAGTCACTATTTAAGATTCAGCTGTAGTGATGTGTCAAACTATGTTAAAATAACAATTCCACTTTAGAAACATTCAATTGTGCATAGTGTTGAAGGACAACATAATTTATTTTGATTCCGTATGCATTTACTGTGAAAAAAGGAACATGCGTTCATATTACTGTTTATGTGCATTTCTCCCCCTGAAAGCGTCAATTTTGACGGTCTAATGTAACGAATGTCATTATTTAAGATTCAGCTGTAGTGATGTGTCAAACTATGTCAGAATGATAATTCCACTTTAGAAACATTCAATTGTGCATAGTGTTGAAGGACAACATAGTTTATTTTGATTCCGTATGCATTTACTGTGAAAAAAGGAACATGTGTTCATATTATCTTATTATGTGTTTTTCTCGATCTGAAGCGTCAATTTTGACGGTCTAAAGTAGCAAAAGTCACTATTTAAGATTCAGCTGTAGTGATGTGTCAAACTATGTTAGAATAACAATTCCACTTTAGAAACATTCAATTGTGCATAGTGTTGAAGGACAACATAGTTTATTTTGATTCCGTATGCATTTACTGTGAAAAAAGGAACATGTGTTCATATTACTATTTATATGCTTTTCTCGCTCTGTAGCGTCAATTTTGACGGTCTAATGTAACGAACGTCATTATTTAAGATTCAGCTGTAGTGATGTATCAAACTATGTCAGAATGACAATTCCACTTTAGAAACATTCAATTTTGCATAGTTTTGAAGGACAACATAGTTTATTTTGATTCCGTATGCATTTACTGTGAAAAAAGGAACATGTGTTCATATTATCTTATTATGTGTTTTTCTCGCTCTGAAGCATCAATTTTGACGGTCTAATGCAGCGAAAGTCACTATTTAAGATTCAGCTGTAGTGATTTATCAAACTATGTCAGAATGACAATTCCACTTTAGAAACATTCAATTGTGCATAGTGTTGAAGGACAACATAATTTATTTTGATTCCGTATGCATTTACTGTGAAAAAAGGAACATGTGTTCATATTGCTCTTTATGTGCATTTCTCCCCCTGAAAGCGTCAATTTTGACGGTCTAATGTAACGAATGTCATTATTTAAGATTCAGCTGTGGTGATGTATCAAACTATGTCAGAATGACAATTCCACTTTAGAAACATTCAGTTGTGCATTGTGTTGAAGGACAACATAATTTATTTTGATTCCGTATGCATTTACTGTGAAAAAAGGAACATGTGTTCATATTACTGTTTATGTGTTTTTCTCGCTTTGAAGCGTCAATTTTGACGGTCTAATGCAGCGAAAGTCACTATTTAAGATTCAGCTGTGGTGATGTATCAAACTATGTTAGAATGACAATTCCACTTTAGAAACATTCATTTATGCATATTATTGAAGGACAACATAGTTTATTTTGATTCTGTATGCAGTTACTGTGAAAACAACCACGTGTTCATATTGTCTCATTATGTGTTTTTCTGGCTCTGAAAGCGTCAATTTTGACGGTCTAATGCAGCGAAAGTCACTATTTAAGATTCAGCTGTAGTGATGTGTCAAACTATGTTAGAATAACAATTCCACTTTAGAAACATTCAATTTTGCATAGTGTTGAAGGACAACATAATTTATTTTGATTCCGTCTTCATTTACTGTGAAAAATGAACATGTGTTCATATTATCTTATTATGTGTTTTTCTCGCTCTGAAGCATCAATTTTGACGGTCTAATGCAGCGAAAGTCACTATTTAAGATTCAGCTGTAGTGATGTATCAAACTATGTCAGAATGACAATTCCACTTTAGAAACATTCAATTGTGCATAGTGTTGAAGGACAACATAATTTATTTTGATTCCGTATGCATTTACTGTGAAAAAAGGAACATGTGTTCATATTGCTCTTTATGTGCATTTCTCCCCCTGAAAGCGTCAATTTTGACGGTCTAATGCAGCGAAAGTCACTATTTAAGATTCAGCTGTAGTGATGTATCAAACTATGTTAGAATGACAATTCCACTTTAGAAACATTCACTTGTGCATAGCGTTGAAGGACAACATAATTTATTTTGATTCCGTATGCATTTACTGTGAAAAAAGGAACATGTGTTCATATTGCTCTTTATGTGCATTTCTCCCCCTGAAAGCGTCAATTTTGACGGTCTAATGTCGAAAGTCACTATTTAAGATTCAGCTGTAGTGATGTATCAAACTATGTCAGAATGACAATTCCACTTTAGAAACATTCAATTGTGCATAGTGTTGAAGGACAACATAATTTATTTTGATTCCGTCTGCATTTACTGTGAACAAAGGAACATGTGTTCATATTGCTCTTTATGTGCATTTCTCCCTCTGAAAGCGTCAATTTTGACGGTCTAATGTAACGAATGTCATTATTTAAGATTCAGCTCTAGTGATGTGTCAAACTATGTTAGAATAACAATTCCACTTTAGAAACATTCAATTGTGCATGGTGTTGAAGGACAACATAATTTATTTTGATTCCGTATGCATTTACTGTGAAAAAAGGAACATGTGTTCATATTATCTTCTTATTTGTTTTTCTCGCTCTGAAGCGTCAATTTTGACGGTCTAATGCAGCAAAAGTCACTATTTAAGATTCAGCTGTAGTGATGTATCAAACTATGGCAGAATGACAATTCCACTTTAGAAACATTCAGTTGTGCATACTGTTGAAGGACAACATAGTTTATTTTGATTCCGTATGCATTTACTGTGAAAAAAGGAACATGTGTTCATATTACTGTTTATATGCTTTTCTCGCTCTGTAGCGTCAATTTTGACGGTCTAATGCAGCAAAAGTCACTATTTAAGATTCAGCTGTAGTGATGTGTCAAACTATGTTAAAATAACAATTCCACTTTAGAAACATTCAATTGTGCATAGTGTTGAAGGACAACATAATTTATTTTGATTCCGTATGCATTTACTGTGAAAAAAGGAACATGCGTTCATATTACTGTTTATGTGCATTTCTCCCCCTGAAAGCGTCAATTTTGACGGTCTAATGTAACGAATGTCATTATTTAAGATTCAGCTGTAGTGATGTGTCAAACTATGTCAGAATGATAATTCCACTTTAGAAACATTCAATTGTGCATAGTGTTGAAGGACAACATAGTTTATTTTGATTCCGTATGCATTTACTGTGAAAAAAGGAACATGTGTTCATATTATCTTATTATGTGTTTTTCTCGATCTGAAGCGTCAATTTTGACGGTCTAAAGTAGCAAAAGTCACTATTTAAGATTCAGCTGTAGTGATGTGTCAAACTATGTTAGAATAACAATTCCACTTTAGAAACATTCAATTGTGCATAGTGTTGAAGGACAACATAGTTTATTTTGATTCCGTATGCATTTACTGTGAAAAAAGGAACATGTGTTCATATTACTATTTATATGCTTTTCTCGCTCTGTAGCGTCAATTTTGACGGTCTAATGTAACGAACGTCATTATTTAAGATTCAGCTGTAGTGATGTATCAAACTATGTCAGAATGACAATTCCACTTTAGAAACATTCAATTTTGCATAGTTTTGAAGGACAACATAGTTTATTTTGATTCCGTATGCATTTACTGTGAAAAAAGGAACATGTGTTCATATTATCTTATTATGTGTTTTTCTCGCTCTGAAGCATCAATTTTGACGGTCTAATGCAGCGAAAGTCACTATTTAAGATTCAGCTGTAGTGATTTATCAAACTATGTCAGAATGACAATTCCACTTTAGAAACATTCAATTGTGCATAGTGTTGAAGGACAACATAATTTATTTTGATTCCGTATGCATTTACTGTGAAAAAAGGAACATGTGTTCATATTGCTCTTTATGTGCATTTCTCCCCCTGAAAGCGTCAATTTTGACGGTCTAATGTAACGAATGTCATTATTTAAGATTCAGCTGTGGTGATGTATCAAACTATGTCAGAATGACAATTCCACTTTAGAAACATTCAGTTGTGCATTGTGTTGAAGGACAACATAATTTATTTTGATTCCGTATGCATTTACTGTGAAAAAAGGAACATGTGTTCATATTACTGTTTATGTGTTTTTCTCGCTTTGAAGCGTCAATTTTGACGGTCTAATGCAGCGAAAGTCACTATTTAAGATTCAGCTGTGGTGATGTATCAAACTATGTTAGAATGACAATTCCACTTTAGAAACATTCATTTATGCATATTATTGAAGGACAACATAGTTTATTTTGATTCTGTATGCAGTTACTGTGAAAACAACCACGTGTTCATATTATCTCATTATGTGTTTTTCTGGCTCTGAAAGCGTCAATTTTGACGGTCTAATGCAGCGAAAGTCACTATTTAAGATTCAGCTGTAGTGATGTGTCAAACTATGTTAGAATAACAATTCCACTTTAGAAACATTCAATTTTGCATAGTGTTGAAGGACAACATAATTTATTTTGATTCCGTATGTATTTACTGTGAAAAAAGGTACATGTGTTCATATTGCTCTTTATGTGCATTTCTCCCCCTGAAAGCGTCAATTTTGACGGTCTAATGTAACGAATGGCATTATTTAAGATTCAGCTCTAGTGATGTGTCAAACTATGTTAGAATAACAATTCCACTTTAGAAACATTCAATTTTGCATAGTGTTGAAGGACAACATAGTTTATTTTGATTCCGTATGCATTTACTGTGAAAAAAAGAACATGTGTTCATAATGCTCTTTATTTGCATTTCTCCCCTTGAAAGCGTCAATTTTGACGGTCGAATGCAGCGAAAGTCACTATTTAAGATTCAACTGTGGTGATGTATCAAACTATGTTAGAATAACAATTCCACTTTAGAAACATTCACTTGTGCATAGTGTTGAAGGACAACATAATTTATTTTGATTCCGTCTGCATTTACTGTGAAAAAAGGTACATGTGTTCATATTGCTCTTTATGTGCATTACTCGCTCTGAAGCGTCAATTTTGACGGTCTAATGCAGCGAAAGTCACTATTTAAGATTCAGCTGTAGTGATGTATCAAACTATGTTAGAATAACAATTCCACTTTAGAAACATTCAATTTTGCATAGTGTTGAAGGACAACATAATTTATTTTGATTCCGTATGTATTTACTATGAAAAAAGGAACATGTGTTCATATTACTGTTTATGTGTTTTTCTCGCTTTGAAGCGTCAATTTTGACGGTCTAATGCAGCGAAAGTCACTATTTAAGATTCGGCTGTGGTGATATATCAAACTATGTTAGAATGACAATTCCACTTTAGAAACATTCATTTATGCATATTATTGAAGGACAACATAGTTTATTTTGATTCTGTATGCAGTTACTGTGAAAACAACCACGTGTTCATATTGTCTCATTATGTGTTTTTCTGGCTCTGAAAGCGTCAATTTTGACGGTCTAATGCAGCGAATGTCACTATTTAAGATTCAGCTGTAGTGATGTGTCAAACTATGTTAGAATAACAATTCCACTTTAGAAACATTCAATTGTGCATATTATTGAAGGACAACATAGTTTATTTTGATTCCGTATGCATTTACTGTGAAAAAGGAACATGTGTTCATATTACTGTTTATGTGCTTTTCTCGCTCTGTAGCGTCAATTTTGACGGTCTAATGCAGCGAAAGTCACTATTTAAGATTCAGCTGTAGTGATGTGTCAAACTATGTTAGAATAACAATTCCACTTTAGAAACATTCAATTGTGCATAGTGTTGAAGGACAACATAATTTATTTTGATTCCGTATGTATTTACTGTGAAAAAAGGAACATGTGTTCATATTATCTTATTATGTGTTTTTCTCGCTTTGAAGCGTCAATTTTGACGGTCTAATGCAGCGAAAGTCACTATTTAAGATTCGGCTGTGGTGATATATCAAACTATGTTAGAATGACAATTCCACTTTAGAAACATTCATTTATGCATATTATTGAAGGACAACATAGTTTATTTTGATTCTGTATGCAGTTACTGTGAAAACAACCACGTGTTCATATTGTCTCATTATGTGTTTTTCTGGCTCTGAAAGCGTCAATTTTGACGGTCTAATGTAACGAATGTCATTATTTAAGATTCAGCTGTAGTGATGTGTCAAACTATGTTAGAATAACAATTCCACTTTAGAAACATTCAATTGTGCATAGTGTTGAAGGACAACATAATTTATTTTGATTCCGTATGTATTTACTGTGAAAAAAGGAACATGTGTTCATATTACTGTTTATGTGTTTTTCTCGCTTTGAAGCGTCAATTTTGACGGTCTAATGTAACGAATGTCATTATTTAAGATTCAGCTGTAGTGATGTGTCAAACTATGTTAGAATAACAATTCCACTTTAGAAACATTCATTTATGCATATTATTGAAGGACAACATAATTTATTTTGATTCCGTATGCATTTACTGTGAAAAAAGGAACATGTGTTCATATTGCTCTTTATGTGCATTTCTCCCTCTGAAAGCGTCAATTTTGACGGTCTAATGTAACGAATGTCATTATTTAAGATTCAGCTGTAGTGATGTGTCAAACTATGTTAGAATAACAATTCCACTTTAGAAACATTCAATTTTGCATAGTGTTGAAGGACAACATAGTTTATTTTGATTCCGTATGCATTTACTGTGAACAAAAGAACATGTGTTCATATTGCTCTTTATGTGCATTTCTCCCCTTGAAAGCGTCAATTTTGACGGTCTAATGCAGCGAATGTCATTATTTAAGATTTAGCTGTAGTGATGTGTCAAACTATGTTAGAATGACAATTCCAGTTTAGAAACATTCAATTTTGCATAGTGTTGAAGGACAACATAGTTTATTTTGATTCCGTATGCATTTACTGTGAAAAAAGGAACATGTGTTCATATTATCTTATTATGTGTTTTTCTCGATCTGAAGCGTCAATTTTGACGGTCTAAAGTAGCAAAAGTCACTATTTAAGATTCAGCTGTAGTGATGTGTCAAACTATGTTAGAATAACAATTCCACTTTAGAAACATTCAATTTTGCATAGTGTTGAAGGACAACATAATTTATTTTGATTCCGTATGTATTTACTGTGAAAAAAGGAACATGTGTTCATATTATCTTATTATGTGTTTTTCTCGCTTTGAAGCGTCAATTTTGACGGTCTAATGTAACGAATGTCATTATTTAAGATTCAGCTGTAGTGATGTGTCAAACTATGTTAGAATAACAATTCCACTTTAGAAACATTCAATTTTGCATAGTGTTGAAGGACAACATAATTTATTTTGATTCCGTATGTATTTACTGTGAAAAAAGGAACATGTGTTCATATTATCTTATTATGTGTTTTTCTCGCTTTGTAGCGTCAATTTTGACGGTCTAATGCAGCGAAAGTCACTATTTAAGATTCAGCTGTGGTGATGTATCAAACTATGTTAGAATGACAATTCCACTTTAGAAACATTCATTTATGCATATTATTGAAGGACAACATAATTTATTTTGATTCCGTCTGCATTTACTGTGAAAAAAGGAACATGTGTTCATATTGCTCTTTATGTGCATTTCTCCCTCTGAAAGCGTCAATTTTGACGGTCTAATGTAACGAATGTCATTATTTAAGATTCAGCTGTAGTGATGTGTCAAACTATGTTAGAATAACAATTCCACTTTAGAAACATTCAATTTTGCATAGTGTTGAAGGACAACATAGTTTATTTTGATTCCGTATGCATTTACTGTGAACAAAAGAACATGTGTTCATATTGCTCTTTATGTGCATTTCTCCCCTTGAAAGCGTCAATTTTGACGGTCTAATGCAGCGAATGTCATTATTTAAGATTTAGCTGTAGTGATGTGTCAAACTATGTTAGAATGACAATTCCAGTTTAGAAACATTCAATTTTGCATAGTGTTGAAGGACAACATAATTTATTTTGATTCCGTATGTATTTACTGTGAAAAAAGGAACATGTGTTCATATTATCCTATTATGTGTTTTTCTCGCTCTGAAGCGTCAATTTTGACGGTCTAATGTAACGAATGTCATTATTTAAGATTCAGCTGTAGTGATGTGTCAAACTATGTTAGAATAACAATTCCACTTTAGAAACATTCAATTGTGCATAGTGTTGAAGGACAACATAGTTTATTTTGATTCCGTATGCATTTACTGTGAAAAAAGGAACATGTGTTCATATTACTGTTTATATGCTTTTCTCGCTCTGTAGCGTCAATTTTGACGGTCTAATGAAGCAAAAGTCACTATTTAAGATTCAGCTGTAGTGATGTATCAAACTATGTCAGAATGACAATTCCACTTTAGAAACATTCAGTTGTGCATACTGTTGAAGGACAACATAGTCTATTTTGATTCTGTATGCATTTACTGTGAAAAAAGCAACATGTGTTCATATTACTGTTTATATGCTTTTCTCGCTCTGTAGCGTCAATTTTGACGGTCTAATGCAGCAAAAGTCACTATTTAAGATTCAGCTGTAGTGATGTGTCAAACTATGTTAAAATAACAATTCCACTTTAGAAACATTCAATTGTGCATAGTGTTGAAGGACAACATAATTTATTTTGATTCCGTATGCATTTACTGTGAAAAAAGGAACATGTGTTCATATTGCTCTTTATGTGCATTTCTCCCCCTGAAAGCGTCAATTTTGACGGTCTAATGTAACGAACGTCATTATTTAAGATTCAGCTGTAGTGATGTGTCAAACTATGTTAGAATAACAATTCCACTTTAGAAACATTCAATTGTGCATAGTGTTGAATGACAACATAGTTAATTTTGATTCAGTATGCATTTACTGTGAAAAAAGGAACATGTGTTCATATTACTGTTTACATACTTTTCTCGCTCTGTAGCGTCAATTTTGACGTTCTAATGAAGCAAAAGTCACTATTTAAGATTCAGCTGTAGTGATGTGTCAAACTATGTTAAAATAACAATTCCACTTTAGAAACATTCAGTTGTGCATACTGTTGAAGGACAACATAGTTTATTTTGATTCTGTATGCATTTACTGTGAAAAAAGGAACATGTGTTCATATTACTGTTTATATGCTTTTCTCGCTCTGTAGCGTCAATTTTGACGGTCTAATGCAGCAAAAGTCACTATTTAAGATTCAGCTGTAGTGATGTGTCAAACTATGTTAAAATAACAATTCCACTTTAGAAACATTCAATTGTGCATAGTGTTGAAGGACAACATAATTTATTTTGATTCCGTATGCATTTACTGTGAAAAAAGGAACATGTGTTCATATTACTGTTTATATGCTTTTCTCGCTCTGTAGCGTCAATTTTGACGGTCTAATGCAGCAAAAGTCACTATTTAAGATTCAGCTGTAGTGATGTGTCAAACTATGTTAAAATAACAATTCCACTTTAGAAACATTCAATTGTGCATAGTGTTGAAGGACAATATAGTTTATTTTGATTCCGTATGCATTTACTATGAAAAAAGGAACATGTGTTCATATTACTGTTTATGTGCATTTCTCCCCCTGAAAGCGTCAATTTTGACGGTCTAATGTAACGAACGTCATTATTTAAGATTCAGCTGTAGTGATGTGTCAAACTATGTTAGAATAACAATTCCACTTTAGAAACATTCAATTGTGCATAGTGTTGAAGGACAACATAGTTTATTTTGATTCCGTATGCATTTACTGTGAAAAAAGGAACATGTGTTCATATTACTGTTTATATGCTTTTCTCGCTCTGAAGCATCAATTTTGACGGTCTAATGAAGCAAAAGTCACTATTTAAGATTCAGCTGTAGTGATGTATCAAATTATGTCAGAATGACAATTCCACTTTAGAAACATTCAATTGTGCATAGTGTTGAAGGACAACATAATTTATTTTGATTCCGTATGCATTTACTGTGAAAAAAGGAACATGTGTTCATATTATCTTATGTGTTTTTCTCGCTCTGAAGCGTCAATTTTGACGTTCTTATGCAGCGAAAGTCACTATTTAAGATTCAGCTGTAGTGATGTATCAAACTATGTCAGAATGACAATTCCACTTTAGAAACATTCAATTGTGCATAGTGTTGAAGGACAACATAGTTTATTTTGATTCCGTATGCATTTACTATGAAAAAAGGAACATGTGTTCATATTGCTCTTTATGTGCATTTCTCCCCCTGAAAGCGTCAATTTTGACGGTCTAATGTAACGAACGTCATTATTTAAGATTCAGCTGTAGTGATGTGTCAAACTATGTTAGAATAACAATTCCACTTTAGAAACATTCAATTGTGCATAGTGTTGAAGGACAACATAATTTATTTTGATTCCGTATGCATTTACTGTGAAAAAAGGAACATGTGTTCATATTACTGTTTATATGCTTTTCTCGCTCTGTAGCGTCAATTTTGACGGTCTAATGAAGCAAAAGTCACTATTTAAGATTCAGCTGTAGTGATGTGTCAAACTATGTTTAAATAACAATTCCACTTTAGAAACATTCAATTGTGCATAGTGTTGAAGGACAACATAATTTATTTTGATTCCGTATGCATTTACTGTGAAAAATGAACATGTGTTCATATTATCTTATTATGTGTTTTTCTCGCTCTGAAGCGTCAATTTTGACGTTCTAATGCAGCGAAAGTCACTATATAAGATTCAGCTGTAGTGATGTATCAAACTATGGCAGAATGACAATTCCACTTTAGAAACATTCAATTGTGCATAGTGTTGAAGGACAACATAATTTATTTTGATTCCGTATGCATTTACTGTGAAAAAAGCAACATGTGTTCATATTACTGTTTATGTGCTTTTCTCGCTCTGTAGCGTCAATTTTGACGGTCTAATGCAGCGAAAGTCACTATTTAAGATTCAGCTGTAGTGATGTGTCAAACTATGTTAAAATAACAATTCCACTTTAGAAACATTCAATTGTGCATAGTGTTGAAGGACAACATAATTTAATTTGATTCCGTATGCATTTACTGTGAAAAAAGGAACATGTGTTCATATTATCTTATGTGTTTTTCTCGCTCTGAAGCGTCAATTTTGACGTTCTAATGCAGCGAAAGTCACAATTTAAGATTCAGCTGTAGTGATGTATCAAACTATGGCAGAATGACAATTCCACTTTAGAAACATTCAGTTGTGCATACTGTTGAAGGACAACATAGTTTATTTTGATTCCGTCTGCATTTACTGTGAAAAAAAGAACATGTGTTCATATTATCTTATTATGTGTTTTTCTCGCTCTGAAGCATCAATTTTGACGGCCTAATGCAGCGAAAGTCACTATTGAAGATTCAGCTGTAGTGATGTATCAAACTATGTTAGAATGACAATTCCATTTTAGAAACATTCATTTATGCATATTATTGAAGGACAACATAATTTATTTTGATTCTCTATGCAGTTACTGTGAAAACAGCCACGTGTTCATATTGTCTCATGTGTTTTTCTCCCCCTGAAAGCGTTAATTTTGACGGTCTGAAGCAGCGAACGTCACTATTTAAGATTCAACTGTGGTGATGTGTCAAACTATGTTAGAATAACAATTCCACTTTAGAAACATTCAATTGTGCATAGTGTTGAAGGACAACATAATTTATTTTGATTCCGTATGCATTTACTGTGAAAAAAGGAACATGTGTTCATATTATCTTATGTGTTTTTCTCGCTCTGAAGCGTCAATTTTGACGGTCTAATGCAGCGAAAGTCACTATTAAAGATTCAGCTGTAGTGATGTATCAAACTATGTCAGAATGACAATTCCACTTTAGAAACATTGAATTGTGCATAGTGTTGAAGGACAACATAGTTTATTTTGATTCCGTATGCATTTACTGTGAAAAAAGCAACATGTGTTCATATTACTGTTTATGTGCATTTCTCCCCCTGAAAGCGTCAATTTTGACGGTCTAATGTAACGAATGTCATTATTTAAGATTCAGCTGTAGTGATGTATCAAACTATGGCAGAATGACAATTCCACTTTAGAAACATTCAATTGTGCATAGTGTTGAAGGACAACATAATTTATTTTGATTCCGTATGCATTTACTGTGAAAAAAGGAACATGTGTTCATGTTATCTTATTATTTGTTTTTCTCGATCTGAAGCGTCAATTTTGACGGTCTGATGCAGCGAAAGTCACTATTGAAGATTCAGCTGTAGTGATGTATCAAACTATGTTAGAATGACAATTCCATTTTAGAAACATTCATTTATGCATATTATTGAAGGACAACATAGTTTATTTTGATTCTGTATGCAGTTACTGTGAAAACAGCCACGTGTTCATATTGCTCTTTATGTGCATTTCTCCCCCTGAAAGCGTCAATTTTGACGGTCTAATGTAACGAACGTCATTATTTAAGATTCAGCTGTAGTGATGTGTCAAACTATGTTAGAATAACAATTCCACTTTAGAAACATTCAATTGTGCATATTATTGAAGGACAACATAGTTTATTTTGATTCCGTATGCATTTACTGTGAAAAAAGGAACATGTGTTCATATTACTGTTTATGTGCTTTTCTCGCTCTGTAGCGTCAATTTTGACGGTCTAATGCAGCGAAAGTCACTATTTAAGATTCAGCTATAGTGATGTGTCAAACTATGTTAGAATAACAATTCCACTTTAGAAACATTCAATTGTGCATAGTGTTGAAGGACAACATAGTTTATTTTGATTCCGTATGCATTTACTGTGAAAAAAGGAACATGTGTTCATATTATCTTATTATGTGTTTTTCTCGATCTGAAGCGTCAATTTTGACGGTCTAAAGTAGCAAAAGTCACTATTTAAGATTCAGCTGTAGTGATGTGTCAAACTATGTTAGAATAACAATTCCACTTTAGAAACATTCAATTGTGCATAGTGTTGAAGGACAACATAGTTTATTTTGATTCCGTATGCATTTACTGTGAAAAAAGGAACATGTGTTCATATTACTGTTTATATGCTTTTCTCGCTCTGTAGCGTCAATTTTGACGGTCTAATGAAGCAAAAGTCACTATTTAAGATTCAGCTGTAGAGATGTATCAAATTATGTCAGAATGACAATTCCACTTTAGAAACATTCAATTGTGCATAGTGTTGAAGGACAACATAATTTATTTAGATTCCGTATGCATTTACTGTGAAAAAAGGAACATGTGTTCATATTATCTTATGTGTTTTTCTCGCTCTGAAGCGTCAATTTTGACGTTCTTATGCAGCGAAAGTCACCATTTAAGATTCAGCTGTAGTGATGTATCAAACTATGTCAGAATGACAATTCCACTTTAGAAACATTCAATTGTGCATAGTGTTGAAGGACAACATAGTTTATTTTGATTCCGTATGCATTTACTATGAAAAAAGGAACATGTGTTCATATTGCTCTTTATGTGCATTTCTCCCCCTGAAAGCGTCAATTTTGACGGTCTAATGTAACGAACGTCATTATTTAAGATTCAGCTGTAGTGATGTGTCAAACTATGTTAGAATAACAATTCCACTTTAGAAACATTCAATTGTGCATAGTGTTGAAGGACAACATAGTTTATTTTGATTCCGTATGCATTTACTGTGAAAAAAGGAACATGTGTTCATATTACTGTTTATATGCTTTTCTCGCTCTGTAGCGTCAATTTTGACGGTCTAATGAAGCAAAAGTCACTATTTAAGATTCAGCTGTAGTGATGTGTCAAACTATGTTTAAATAACAATTCCACTTTAGAAACATTCAATTGTGCATAGTGTTGAAGGACAACATAATTTATTTTGATTCCGTATGCATTTACTGTGAAAAATGAACATGTGTTCATATTATCTTATTATGTGTTTTTCTCGCTCTGAAGCGTCAATTTTGACGTTCTAATGCAGCGAAAGTCACTATATAAGATTCAGCTGTAGTGATGTATCAAACTATGGCAGAATGACAATTCCACTTTAGAAACATTCAATTGTGCATAGTGTTGAAGGACAACATAATTTATTTTGATTCCGTATGCATTTACTGTGAAAAAAGCAACATGTGTTCATATTACTGTTTATGTGCTTTTCTCGCTCTGTAGCGTCAATTTTGACGGTCTAATGCAGCGAAAGTCACTATTTAAGATTCAGCTGTAGTGATGTGTCAAACTATGTTAAAATAACAATTCCACTTTAGAAACATTCAATTGTGCATAGTGTTGAAGGACAACATAATTTAATTTGATTCCGTATGCATTTACTGTGAAAAAAGGAACATGTGTTCATATTATCTTATGTGTTTTTCTCGCTCTGAAGCGTCAATTTTGACGTTCTAATGCAGCGAAAGTCACAATTTAAGATTCAGCTGTAGTGATGTATCAAACTATGGCAGAATGACAATTCCACTTTAGAAACATTCAGTTGTGCATACTGTTGAAGGACAACATAATTTATTTTGATTCTCTATGCAGTTACTGTGAAAACAGCCACGTGTTCATATTGTCTCATTATGTGTTTTTCTCCCCCTGAAAGCGTTAATTTTGACGGTCTGATGCAGCGAATGTCACTATTTAAGATTCAACTGTGGTGATGTATCAAACTATGTTAGAATAACAATTCCACTTTAGAAACATTCAATTGTGCATATTATTGAAGGACAACATAGTTTATTTTGATTCCGTATGCATTTACTGTGAAAAAAGGAACATGTGTTCATATTACTGTTTATGTGCTTTTCTCGCTCTGTAGCGTCAATTTTGACGGTCTAATGCAGCGAAAGTCACTATTTAAGATTCAGCTATAGTGATGTGTCAAACTATGTTAGAATAACAATTCCACTTTAGAAACATTCAATTGTGCATAGTGTTGAAGGACAACATAGTTTATTTTGATTCCGTATGCATTTACTGTGAAAAAAGGAACATGTGTTCATATTATCTTATTATGTGTTTTTCTCGATCTGAAGCGTCAATTTTGACGGTCTAAAGTAGCAAAAGTCACTATTTAAGATTCAGCTGTAGTGATGTGTCAAACTATGTTAGAATAACAATTCCACTTTAGAAACATTCAATTGTGCATAGTGTTGAAGGACAACATAGTTTATTTTGATTCCGTATGCATTTACTGTGAAAAAAGGAACATGTGTTCATATTACTGTTTATATGCTTTTCTCGCTCTGTAGCGTCAATTTTGACGGTCTAATGCAGCAAAAGTCACTATTTAAGATTCAGCTGTAGTGATGTGTCAAACTATGTTAAAATAACAATTCCACTTTAGAAACATTCAATTGTGCATAGTGTTGAAGGACAATATAGTTTATTTTGATTCCGTATGCATTTACTATGAAAAAATGAACATGTGTTCATATTATCTTATTATGTGTTTTTCTCGCTCTGAAGCGTCAATTTTGACGGTCTAATGCAGCGAAAGTCACTATTTAAGATTCAGCTGTAGTGATGTATCAAACTATGTCAGAATGACAATTCCACTTTAGAAACATTCAGTTGTGCATACTGTTGAAGGACAACATAGTTTATTTTGATTCTGTATGCATTTACTGTGAAAAAAGGAACATGTGTTCATATTTCTGTTTATATGCTTTTCTCGCTCTGTAGCGTCAATTTTGACGGTCTGATGCAGCAAAAGTCACTATTTAAGATTCAGCTGTAGTGATGTGTCAAACTATGTTAAAATAACAATTCCACTTTAGAAACATTCAGTTGTGCATAGTGTTGAAGGACAACATAATTTATTTTGATTCCGTATGCATTTACTGTGAAAAAAGGAACATGTGTTCATATTATTGTTTATGTGTTTTTCTCGCTTTGAAGCGTCAATTTTGACGGTCTAATGCAGCGAAAGTCACTATTTAAGATTCAGCTGTAGTGATGTATCAAACTATGTTAGTATGACAATTCCACTTTAGAAACATTCACTTGTGCATAGCGTTGAAGGACAACATAATTTATTTTGATTCCGTATGCATTTACTGTGAAAAAAGGAACATGTGTTCATATTGCTCTTTATGTGCATTTCTCCCCCTGAAAGCGTCAATTTTGACGGTCTAATGCAGCGAAAATCACTATTTAAGATTCAGCTGTAGTGATGTATCAAACTATGTCAGAATGACAATTCCACTTTAGAAACATTCAATTGTGCATAGTGTTGAAGGACAACATAATTTATTTTGATTCCGTCTGCATTTACTGTGAACAAAGGAACATGTGTTCATATTGCTCTTTATGTGCATTTCTCCCTCTGAAAGCGTCAATTTTGACGGTCTAATGTAACGAATGTCATTATTTAAGATTCAGCTCTAGTGATGTGTCAAACTATGTTAGAATAACAATTCCACTTTAGAAACATTCAATTGTGCATAGTGTTGAAGGACAACATAATTTATTTTGATTCCCTATGCATTTACTGTGAAAAAAGGAACATGTGTTCATATTATCTTCTTATTTGTTTTTCTCGATCTGAAGCGTCAATTTTGACGGTCTAATGCAGCAAAAGTCACTATTTAAGATTCAGCTGTAGTGATGTATCAAACTATGGCAGAATGACAATTCCACTTTAGAAACATTCAATTGTGCATAGTGTTGAAGGACAACATAATTTATTTTGATTCTGTATGCATTTACTGTGAAAAAAGCAACATGTGTTCATATTACTGTTTATGTGCTTTTCTCGCTCTGTAGCGTCAATTTTGACGGTCTAATGCAGCGAAAGTCACTATTTAAGATTCAGCTGTAGTGATGTATCAAACTATGTCAGAATGACAATTCCACTTTAGAAACATTCAGTTGTGCATACTGTTGAAGGACAACATAGTCTATTTTGATTCTGTATGCATTTACTGTGAAAAAAGCAACATGTGTTCATATTACTGTTTATATGCTTTTCTCGCTCTGTAGCGTCAATTTTGACGGTCTAATGCAGCAAAAGTCACTATTTAAGATTCAGCTGTAGTGATGTGTCAAACTATGTTAAAATAACAATTCCACTTTAGAAACATTCAATTGTGCATAGTGTTGAAGGACAACATAATTTATTTTGATTCCGTATGCATTTACTGTGAAAAAAGGAACATGTGTTCATATTACTGTTTATATGCTTTTCTCGCTCTGTAGCGTCAATTTTGACGGTCTAATGCAGCAAAAGTCACTATTTAAGATTCAGCTGTAGTGATGTGTCAAACTATGTTAAAATAACAATTCCACTTTAGAAACATTCAATTGTGCATAGTGTTGAAGGACAATATAGTTTATTTTGATTCCGTATGCATTTACTATGAAAAAAGGAACATGTGTTCATATTACTGTTTATATGCTTTTCTCGCTCTGTAGCGTCAATTTTGACGGTCTAATGAAGCAAAAGTCACTATTTAAGATTCAGCTGTAGTGATGTATCAAATTATGTCAGAATGACAATTCCACTTTAGAAACATTCAATTGTGCATAGTGTTGAAGGACAACATAATTTATTTTGATTCCGTATGCATTTACTGTGAAAAAAGGAACATGTGTTCATATTATCTTATGTGTTTTTCTCGCTCTGAAGCGTCAATTTTGACGTTCTTATGCAGCGAAAGTCACTATTTAAGATTCAGCTGTAGTGATGTATCAAACTATGTCAGAATGACAATTCCACTTTAGAAACATTCAATTGTGCATAGTGTTGAAGGACAACATAGTTTATTTTGATTCCGTATGCATTTACTATGAAAAAAGGAACATGTGTTCATATTGCTCTTTATGTGCATTTCTCCCCCTGAAAGCGTCAATTTTGACGGTCTAATGTAACGAACGTCATTATTTAAGATTCAGCTGTAGTGATGTGTCAAACTATGTTAGAATAACAATTCCACTTTAGAAACATTCAATTGTGCATAGTGTTGAAGGACAACATAGTTTATTTTGATTCCGTATGCATTTACTGTGAAAAAAGGAACATGTGTTCATATTACTGTTTATATGCTTTTCTCGCTCTGTAGCGTCAATTTTGACGGTCTAATGAAGCAAAAGTCACTATTTAAGATTCAGCTGTAGTGATGTGTCAAACTATGTTTAAATAACAATTCCACTTTAGAAACATTCAATTGTGCATAGTGTTGAAGGACAACATAATTTATTTTGATTCCGTATGCATTTACTGTGAAAAATGAACATGTGTTCATATTATCTTATTATGTGTTTTTCTCGCTCTGAAGCGTCAATTTTGACGTTCTAATGCAGCGAAAGTCACTATATAAGATTCAGCTGTAGTGATGTATCAAACTATGGCAGAATGACAATTCCACTTTAGAAACATTCAATTGTGCATAGTGTTGAAGTACAACATAATTTATTTTGATTCCGTATGCATTTACTGTGAAAAAAGCAACATGTGTTCATATTACTGTTTATGTGCTTTTCTCGCTCTGTAGCGTCAATTTTGACGGTCTAATGCAGCGAAAGTCACTATTTAAGATTCAGCTGTAGTGATGTGTCAAACTATGTTAAAATAACAATTCCACTTTAGAAACATTCAATTGTGCATAGTGTTGAAGGACAACATAATTTAATTTGATTCCGTATGCATTTACTGTGAAAAAAGGAACATGTGTTCATATTATCTTATGTGTTTTTCTCGCTCTGAAGCGTCAATTTTGACGTTCTAATGCAGCGAAAGTCACAATTTAAGATTCAGCTGTAGTGATGTATCAAACTATGGCAGAATGACAATTCCACTTTAGAAACATTCAGTTGTGCATACTGTTGAAGGACAACATAGTTTATTTTGATTCCGTCTGCATTTACTGTGAAAAAAAGAACATGTGTTCATATTATCTTATTATGTGTTTTTCTCGCTCTGAAGCGTCAATTTTGACGGCCTAATGCAGCGAAAGTCACTATTGAAGATTCAGCTGTAGTGATGTATCAAACTATGTTAGAATGACAATTCCATTTTAGAAACATTCATTTATGCATATTATTGAAGGACAACATAATTTATTTTGATTCTCTATGCAGTTACTGTGAAAACAGCCACGTGTTCATATTGTCTCATTATGTGTTTTTCTCCCCCTGAAAGCGTTAATTTTGACGGTCTGATGCAGCGAACGTCACTATTTAAGATTCAACTGTGGTGATGTATCAAACTATGTTAGAATAACAATTCCACTTTAGAAACATTCAATTGTGCATATTATTGAAGGACAACATAGTTTATTTTGATTCCGTATGCATTTACTGTGAAAAAAGCAACATGTGTTCATATTACTGTTTATGTGCATTTCTCCCCCTGAAAGCGTCAATTTTGACGGTCTAATGTAACGAATGTCATTATTTAAGATTCAGCTGTAGTGATGTATCAAACTATGGCAGAATGACAATTCCACTTTAGAAACATTCAATTGTGCATAGTGTTGAAGGACAACATAATTTATTTTGATTCCGTATGCATTTACTGTGAAAAAAGGAACATGTGTTCATGTTATCTTATTATTTGTTTTTCTCGATCTGAAGCGTCAATTTTGACGGTCTGATGCAGCGAAAGTCACTATTGAAGATTCAGCTGTAGTGATGTATCAAACTATGTTAGAATGACAATTCCATTTTAGAAACATTCATTTATGCATATTATTGAAGGACAGCATAGTTTATTTTGATTCTGTATGCAGTTACTGTGAAAACAGCCACGTGTTCATATTGCTCTTTATGTGCATTTCTCCCCCTGAAAGCGTCAATTTTGACGGTCTAATGTAACGAACGTCATTATTTAAGATTCAGCTGTAGTGATGTGTCAAACTATGTTAGAATAACAATTCCACTTTAGAAACATTCAATTGTGCATACTGTTGAAGGACAACATAGTTTATTTTGATTCCGTATGCATTTACTGTGAAAAAAGGAACATGTGTTCATATTACTGTTTATATGCTTTTCTCGCTCTGTAGCGTCAATTTTGACGGTCTAATGAAGCAAAAGTCACTATTTAAGATTCAGCTGTAGTGATGTGTCAAACTATGTTAAAATAACAATTCCACTTTAGAAACATTCAGTTGTGCATACTGTTGAAGGACAACATAGTTTATTTTGATTCTGTATGCATTTACTGTGAAAAAAGGAACATGTGTTCATATTACTGTTTATATGCTTTTCTCGCTCTGTAGCGTCAATTTTGACGGTCTAATGCAGCAAAAGTCACTATTTAAGATTCAGCTGTAGTGATGTGTCAAACTATGTTAAAATAACAATTCCACTTTAGAAACATTCAATTGTGCATAGTGTTGAAGGACAACATAGTTTATTTTGATTCCGTATGCATTTACTGTGAAAAAAGGAACATGTGTTCATATTATCTTCTTATTTGTTTTTCTCGATCTGAAGCGTCCATTTTGACGTTCTAATGCAGCGAAAGTCACAATTTAAGATTCAGCTGTAGTGATGTATCAAACTATGGCAGAATGACAATTCCACTTTAGAAACATTCAATTGTGCATAGTGTTGAAGGACAACATAATTTATTTTGATTCCGTATGCATTTACTGTGAAAAAAGCAACATGTGTTCATATTACTGTTTATGTGCTTTTCTCGCTCTGTAGCGTCAATTTTGACGGTCTAATGCAGCGAAAGTCACTATTTAAGATTCAGCTGTAGTGATGTGTCAAACTATGTTAAAATAACAATTCCACTTTAGAAACATTCAATTGTGCATAGTGTTGAAGGACAACATAATTTAATTTGATTCCGTATGCATTTACTGTGAAAAAAAGAACATGTGTTCATATTATCTTATTATGTGTTTTTCTCGCTCTGAAGCGTCAATTTTGACGGCCTAATGCAGCGAAAGTCACTATTGAAGATTCAGCTGTAGTGATGTATCAAACTATGTTAGAATGACAATTCCATTTTAGAAACATTCATTTATGCATATTATTGAAGGACAACATAATTT